>NC_057795.1:38408877-38421747 GCF_018294505.1 Triticum aestivum
CAGAACTAACAAGTATGAGTAAAATATTGATATAAATGCATACAAAAGGAAGGGACAAAGAAGTCATTTACCTCTTCTATTCCATTATTCCCTTTGGCATGTTCCAAACAATTGGCAAGCTTGTTCCAAAAGGCTAGCTTTCTTCATTCCATTTTACAACTATTCTTTGCCCCTTTGGCATGTTCCAAAAAAATTGACAAGCTTGTTCTGCTGTGCTTGCGTACTTCCTTATGTAATACAAGATTAAAAAAAGTACTAATTAAGTGTCAATAAAACCATTACAAGTAAAGGCAGATTAAATAATGACATCACAAGCACAATTTAAATTGCGAATAGACATGAATTCGTAGAAGATAAATGAGGGAAGGAGAAAGGAGAATCCACCTAGGAGAAGATTTGAGTCTTGGACTGGAAAACCAAGCAGTACAAGTTGTGGACGTCTCCTCTGCAATTTGGGTCGCAGAACCAAGCAATCCGACCAAAAGAAACTTGTGAATGGAGAGGGCAAAGAGGTACACAGTAGCATGCCAATGCACTATCAGCTTATCATAAATCGAAATAGAGAGAGGAGATTCAAGACCATGGTCCAGCCACCCACACTCAATGCCATTGGATATAAGATGCGCCTATGAACAAAATCTTATCTAGTTTGAAAACACAACGCTCAATCGACAGATATTCATTAAAAAATCTTCTGCTGGAACTTCGAGATAACAAGTTAAAAATCGGACTAAGAATCCGGGACATTTGCGCATGCTACTTATTTTAATTTCTACCAGTTTTTGCTGGATTCATGTGTGGCACTAGGATGAGAAGGTGGTGAATTTTGTGAAGTGCACACAATGTCGTGCTCCTCGAGTTGTTGACTGACTGTGTGCCGATGAACATGCAGCAATTCCAACAGGACATATTGTCCTGCTCTCATGGGTGAGTACTCATGCGCCATTCCTCATCTGATTTGTTTTACCCTGGTATCTTTGCTTTATTCATTAGACCAAAATTGTCCATGGTCTGCTACTGATCCTAAACTGGTGACCCATCTGTTTAGTGTTGTGGCCGTTTTGTTTAATACCCTCTCATGGTTTGCTACATGCTAATGTCTTTTTTTATGAAATCTCCAAACGCAGCAGCATGTTGCCTCATGTGCCATTCCAATAACTCAGTGAAGCAGCAGCAGCAAGGTGGCTACGGGGTGAGAAATCAGAGAAACGTACGAGTGAAAGGTTCAGAGGTTAAAGAATCAGATGGATGAAAGTACTAGTACAGAGGTGAAACACTTAGATGGATGAACAAGTACAAGTACTGAGACTACAGCTTGCTCCCGACCCAAATAAGGAATTCGTAGCAGGCAGATCTGAGAAGGGGTGGGCGTTCAGATCCATACCAAAGACGAGATCGTACAACTTCAGGATGTAGGTGCCGAAGCTGGGGATCGACGAGGCCGTCGCCGCAGCAATCCAATTGGCGCCGAGGTAGGTTGAGGAAGCGGTAGACCGATCCGGGGGTTGAGGTGGGTGGGGGCGCGGGTGCTGGGAGGGGCTACAGGCGGCGGCGCGCTGGGCGTTCGAGGGCGGCGACGTAGCCGCCGAACAGGGGGCGTGCTGGGCGTTTGAGGGCGGAGAGATAGCGGCTGGGCTGGGTGTAGATCGGATTTGAGACCCAGTTTATTTAGCCTTTTGTTGGTTATAATTGGAGGGAAAAGTAAGTGGGAATATTAGAGATTTAGCGCCAGCAGAAAAAATCAAGGGAAATCTGGAGGGAAATTGTTTTGGAAGAACCGGGACACTGTTACATATAGTTATTCGTTTGGCATGAAAATTATCTTAAATGTTTTTTTACATAAAAAATGGAGCATATTTTAGTATTTATCTATTATTGAGAGGGAAATTAGATATAGTTAAATAGTAATCGGATACTGTCTTTGGATGCCGAGCTCCATGGAGCTCGGTTTTGAAAAATTGAAATTTTGTCTACATTTCCAAAAATTCTTGAAAAAACATACATATACATGAAGGCATAACATGTGTGGCTGGGGTTCAACCCCGTGCACCTTGGGCCTCAAATTCGATGTCTTCAGCCAACAAAATCAATGAAGAACACCGGAAATTTCTGGAAACCGTCACCACCACGCGAATCTGCAGTAGACGACACAAAACTATACAAGACGCTCCTCACTCGCTTCTCAACGCCTGTTGGAGAATAAGCATTGGCCATAATAGACCAGCATAAAGTTATGATTTGCATTCTCATGTGTATTTACATAACATGTGCAATATAACATATAACAGAGTCTCATGGGAGTGCAGGGGAGGGTCTGCCATGGGTACTAGTGCTGTTGTGACTCGGATATCCTGATGTGGAACGTTGGGCACGCCGGTGTTGTCATGACAATCGGCGGTCAGTTGCCGGAGCAGCGACGATGGCGATGTTGTTGTCGTGACCAATGCGCAGCGTTGCCGCGTCCTTGGGGAGCGATGTCGCTGCTGCGATGGGAGCGACACTGCTCCCGGAGGGCGGCGGTGATTCAGAATCGACATTTGCTTTTATATTCACCGAGTTGTGTTGTGATAAAATTGGTGAGGCGGAATTAAGACATTTAGGTGATGAATTTTAATTTGACCGAAAAGAGGACGTGTGTTGTGTACCCTTGCTTACAAGAGATCAAACTATAAGTTTAATTGTGATGTTGTCTGGTCAAGGTACTTTAAGCCTGAGGTTACGATCCAGTTGATATAAAAAACATTGAGGTTGATGACGACTCATGATATTCATTTGTGTCCTTGATCTGTTACCCCGCCGGCCAAATGGAGCATATGCTTCTCTACCTCGCGAGAGCTAGCGGCACCCAGAACATCGGCGATGATGGTTGTACTAACCACAGATGATGGTGAACATTGGTAGTGATCGGAATAGACCTCGACGAAACTATCATAGATGGACTCCTTGTTGTGGTGTCGTCATAGCTCTGGCTAGCGTTGGACAACATGGAACCACACCAACTCCCAACAAAAGAAACTATTCTATTTCTCATGAAGAATGACGTAGCAACGCATATGGTAGAACAATGGACATCCGAAGCAACCTTCAAATAACTTGGGAACGATGGATCTGAGAGGCTGACACATCGATCCAGTCTCCTCCTTCCTTCCCCTACATGGCAACAGGCCGACAAAGAATATGGGGAGATCTTGCTCATGATCGGTAGCCTCGACCAAGATCATGTGATTCCCATGCGAGTGCCCATGAGAGCTACGATCGGCATGGGATAAAGTTGTGACCATTGTAGTGGGTGACTTTGGATGGGCGTTGAAAACACATGTGGTGGTGCTACAAAGTGGTGTCGACGGGATGCTTGAGATGTGACCGACCACCGACAATGTTGCAATGACAGTGATGCGAGAGGGTGACAGTCGGTTGCCACAACAGCAACGGTGGGCGCGATGATGTTGCAGTGACCAGTGTCGCTACGTGATCCTATGACCCAAGAGGTAACAGATTGACTTTACACCGTCCAGTCGAGTTCACTAACAGAAGACAGACAGCCGTCGGGAGTATGGGACATCGCAGCCGCCCCACTATTACCTTGGATTATAGTTTGAGAACAGGACAGGACCGAGAAAAACCGGAACTAGTGACATTGGTAGTTGGCTAATCTTCATGGACCGTTCTGTGCATGATTTTTTTTTTGGTAAAAGCGAGCGAACCGGCGGAAAGGCCCCAAAACGAGCGAACCGGTCCAAAAGCCCATCGTCTGATTTATTTTCGTGTGGATAAGGGGTTTTCCCCGAATAGGTGCACATTCGCCCCCTTCCGCCGCCGCCCCTTCCACTATAGGGCACCACCGCCCTTCCGCCGCCGCCCTTCCACGGCACGGCGATGCCGCCCCGCGCTGCCAGGAGCCCAAGACGGACACTCCGATGCCTCCTCGTGTGGCCGCACCACCACTGTGCTGCGTGCTGGTCAAGCGACCCCAGCCGTCCACGGGACGCCATCGCCGCCGCGTGGTCTCCAGCGTCCAGCCGTCCAGCCCGCTGCAGGTCCAGCTACTCCAGCCCTCCCTCCGATACACACTGTGGACCAGGAGGTCCAGCTAGCGGACCAGGAAGACGGATGGTCGCCTTCCTCCGCTCCTGACAAGGACGACCGATGGTCGCCTTCCTCCGCTCCCGACCAGGACGCCCCGACCACCGATGCTGGTAATATGATCTCGTAATATGATCTCTTTCTTCTCCACTCTGATTACCAATTCTTCTATTCTATCCAAGCATCCATATGGGATACGTCAACTTGTGAATTTTGTGAACTAGAACTACTAAACTGTGTTGCTTTTGTTGGCCTGATGACAATAGTTGATAAATAATTAGAGAGATTAGGGAAAAGAATTATGTTCTTGCATTGATGTTTTTGTTTGTTGTGAGCTTGCAAGTACATTCAATGTACTGACCTGGCGTGTCATGCCAGATTGCAGGTGATGCCTTGATTGCTTGATTGCTTGTCGTGGTTTATGTTCGTGCGAGCTAGATCGTGTCCCAACCAGAGTCCCTGTAGAGTGGAGTTCACTACCTTCATTGCTGTGCCGCTGCTAGAAGATTTCCGCTACTACGAGTTGTTCCACTGCTAGCATAGAGCAAGTGTGGTATTGTAGGCATAGTGTCGCCATGCTGATGTGAAACTTTGTAACATCAGACCTTTGTATCTATTCTTGTAATAAGAGCTGATTTGTTCTATGTCAAGCAATGATGTATTCCAGAGACTTCTCCTCGATCTCTGGGCTGGAATACAGGGCGTTCTGGTTTCTTTGAGCCAGGGTGCCACAGGCTTGGTATCAAAGTAGGTCTGGCTGTAGGACGCCCTAGTCAGCACGAGAAACCAGTAGAAATCGTTAGTATAGAGTCTGGCTTGTTTATTGCATTTGGTTGATGCATTTGTTTGTTGCATAGCATGCATATAGCCTTAGTATTTGTGATAACGGTTTATCTAGTGAGTGTAGCTGGCATCAGTTCGGATCCACTATAGCTCAACCTTTGCATTTTTCTAGTTCCTTTTTCTTTTGGTGTTTGGTGTCATTTCTGCCCTAGTAGAGTGATGTCAAGTGATCCCGACACTGTTTGCAAAAATGGTGCTCAGGTATCGCGCTGATGTCTTTCTTTCAGTCCCGTCTATTGTTTCGGTGATGAACATGCTTCTATCCCGGATTGTTCTTTTATTTTGTCATGTTGGCAACCCTTAATGATCTTAGTTATCAAGAAAGGGCAATGTCAGCGGCCTCAGTTTTTCCCCGCTATCCTATTTCTTGGACGAGTACGGATGTTTTTCCGTCCGCTGGATAATAATGTGGTTGCGACCTTCGTGTCCCACTACATGGTTATCGAGTGCGTCCTCGCCTCCGAGCGAGTCCAGGTTGCTACCTGGCTAAGCTAGCACTTGGTGTAGCGCTGTTTACACCAATTTTTCAACACATTTATTCGTCCTCGTGCACATCATCACAGCATGCTAGATCGTACAACCGGAGATCCCGCGAGATTTGTGTGCTTAAGTAGGCATGCATAATGTGTGACTAGAAGTAATATGTGACATTGATTGTGTGTGAATTGATTGTTGTTGTGTGCATTTGTTTAGTTGAGTTTTCTTTTGCTTCTTTCATTTTGGGCCCCGGTGTTACAATATTCTTCCCCTATAAAGAGTTGCTCATCAACTGACATCGGACTCGAAGAAGTAATAAGGATTTCAAATATTTGGAAGAAGCTCAGCTAAACATTTTGGTCTAGCCAGTCAACCACATTATAGCTGTAATATTTGTTCAAAATACCAATGGTGTATTGGATTGACTACCAGCATCGAGTCTACATCAGTGCAAAATCCTCACAGCAGTTATGATCCAGCCAGCAGAAAGACAAGTTAGGTACAAGACCAACGGTATATTTTCAGACAGAGGTATGGATCATATACAAAATTTTGGCTCAGCAATGCATGATGCTTGAAATATGTTATCATCCGAAATAAAGTCAGAATGTGATATTCTTGAGGAAGACAGTCAAACCATTTTTCTCATGCAAATAATCAGCATCAGAATATTATTGGCATGTGTATGGATTTCAGTCTGCATACCAGTATGAAGTTTTGGATATAAGAAACCCAGTATTATTCCACATGCCATCGGAAGAAATTTATGAGGCAAGGTTCCTCGATTTTTCCTCAGCATGATATGTGAACAATTTCCGGCCCACGATACCCAGTCTTTCACAGCAAGACACCTCAGTAAAGGCTTCTGACAGACGGAAATGAATTTTTCTCAACAAGCAAATCCGAGGAGAAGCTTCTTAAGTATGGAACTCAGGCTTCTCCAGCGCAATAATCATACCAAGCTTCATGTGTAAGCTATAGAGCCTTCTTCTGCACGATACCCAGACAAAAGATTTGGGCAGAAGTTAACAAGTCTTCCTCAGCAAGCTACTCGGATGGCTTCTCTCGTAAGCCATTCAGTCTGCATCAGTACCACACCATGCACCATCCTAAGAGATTATATGATGAGTTGCCAAGGTATGGCCGTACCGCTCAAGGACCAGACTTGCAATAATTTTGTCAGAGGTAAAATTCAGTCAAAACATATGCCTACCGCAAAGATCGAGTGTTCGGTGGAATATGCTTCTTATATATGGTGAGCATGCATCCCTAGTCATATCAGTAATTCATACGAGATGCGGCAAAGATCCAGCAGATATACCTAAGGAAAGTAAGGACCCCACAACCTCCCGAGTTAGGCAAAGGAAAATAAGCAGAGATACATCTCACGAATTACAAGGATCGACAATATCTGGAGATGACATCACAGAATCAACATTCTTGACAATGGTCACCAAAGGCATTATTCCCGCACCAGACAAGGTGATATCATGAAACCTTGTCACCTTCTTGTATGATGGGCCTCAACAATGAGCTCCGTACAGTTACAAACCCCGGGTATATGTCATATGTGTGTGGACCTAGTTCAGGAAAACAAGCACAAGGAATAATGTCAAAAATATTGCACTCATCACGTCCATGGTCATACAAAAAAATCAAGGACGGGTGTGGCCAAGCTATTTCAGCAAGGTATCCTGACAAGGACGGGTGTGGCCAAGCTAATTCAGCAAGGATGAGACTGACAACAAAGTATGATGATTTTTGGACGTCCATCAGGGTCCGGATACCCAAGTCAGTTGGAGGCCATTATTCCATATGGATCCCCAAAGGCATACTCTCAAGGGCCTACTCTATTTTACAAGGATTTTCATATCCCGCTGACTCGCTTGACACGGTTAGCGTGGAATATCCAAGTCTGTTCTGTCAGAACCAAGATTTCTTTGCAAACTCCACAGTTTGACTTTAGCGGCAGCATGGAAGCATATCACAACCTATTACCAAAGATGGGTATATCGACCACACGAGAAAATTCAAAAGTCAAACAATCAGCTCAGACCCGGTATACTCACCGACGGAATCAAGTACATGATCAGTTTGTCAGGAAAAGCATTTGTCTGTCAGCCACCTGTCGGGCCAGTCTCAAGCTGTAAATATTTCAAGTATGACACACCTATAACTCCACACACTGTTATATTGCTCACGACAGAAGGCAGTCAAATCTTTGGTACATATCTCATGCTCGAGCCAAAGAAATAAATCAAGATAAATCAGTGCCACCTATGAGCAGTCAGATCCCGTCAGAAGATGGCCATGATAATTCTCAGCATTTATTGAAACCAGAAGGCCTTCATTTATTTGAAACAACCCCATGATAGAAGTAAAAAGGTTTCATGACCAAAGGAAAATCTATGCTCGGATCCATTGGATATCACCACAGATATGAGAAAATTCACGTCGGTAAATGGATTTGGTATGTGAGCAAAAACCCGTCAGAATTTGGGGAAAGGTGAAGCAAGAACACCCGAGAGCAAGGTAAGTTGATCATCTGAAATTCTTGGGGGGATAATAAATAAAGGAAAAAGGATACCTGAGTTGGAAACGGTGTCCTCAAGTCATACTTGTTCCCCGAGCAACTAAATCTCGAGGACGAGATTTTTTTAAGTGGGTAAGGATTGTAACAGCCAGGATTTTGGCCCTTTTCATTTTCTTTTTCTTTATTTGGTTTTTGCTCTGTTTTTCTTTTTGGAGTGGTTCTGTGGCCTTGCCACCTGGGAAATCATACTCATTCCCCCTCCCAAGTGGCTAATCATTCTCAAAACCTTGCCAAGATCATGTCACTTCACTTCTTGACCAAACCCTAAACTCTTTTTCTAGGGAAAATTCCTTTTTTATTAAAGGAATAACCCTATCTGCCCTAGGTTGTGAAGAAACCTATATTTCTGTCCATCCAAAAAGCCCAATTAATTCTCATAATTCCTTTGGGTCATATGTTGCTCAAATATGCCCAAACTTTTCTGTCCTAGTCCAAGAATAATTCCCCAATAATTACTCTTCCTTTCTGCCATAAATGGCACTTTGTGAAGGAAGTGTCATTTATATTTTTCCTAGTGGCTCCCAACCTTTTTGGGCATGCTTATATGTCCAAATAATTGCCTCATGCACAAGTTCAACTTTATTTGCCTAGCCAATCTTCTCAGTGAATTTTCAAAGTTTCTGCCAGACAGAAGGCTTTGTGAGTATCCAAATGAGTTGAACTTTTGCACACTCCTTAGTGTGCTCATATTAACCCCCTCCATCCATTTGCAGCCCCATCCAATCATCTATGTGAGCACAGGACCAAATCTTTGATTCTGGCAATATTTTCAGGTTGTGAAGCAAGTGCATTTTATATTGCTTCAAAAATTCTGATAAATTACCAGATCATTCTTATACCCATAAAATATCTCTCCAACCAATATGGCATCATTTCATTGAGCCATTTGATCACCAAAATTATTCCAAATTTCTGGACAGAAATTATGTTTGTGAAGCAAGTACCATTTTGGTGAACCCATTTGGTATGAGCTTTTTACAGCATCATCAACTATCCATATCATCATGATCTACCCATTTAGGGCACAAGTGGTCACTCCAAGTGAGTGCATCATCTTAATTTAGTTTCTGACCAGATTTGGCAGTTGCAAAGCAACTATATTAAATCTTGGTTCAAATCCCCTCAAAACCCACAGGACCTTAGTCCTTCCTAATTTAAACATCCCAGACAACTCCATTGACCCCAATCAAGTTCCTGTTGATCACTAGTGCACGGCTAAGTTTACTGCAGTAAACATCAGAGCTTAGTTACCATTTAGCCATAGCACCCCAGATTAATCCATGGACTCATAAATGCTCCACCCTGGAAGGACTAGCTCCCAGACATAGTTTGCCATCCTCTACAGCCCTCCTATGCGTTGTCTCGTGGTGACCGCGCAGTGCTATGTGCACAGTGGCCGCGTCCACTGGTTGTTTGTGCTTCGGCACCACTCCACCTCGTCGTGTTAGAGCTTGTGAGCATGTCTAGTGGCTGCATCTCATCGTCGTTGTTCCCATGGACCCCTCTCCCCCTCCGGCAGCTTCCTTACCGACGCAAACCGCCGTGTGCCCACGGACGTACAGTGGGGATTTGGCTCTGCTCGTCGCCATCATCATCCTCCCAGTGCTCCCTTGGCTGCCTCTTCCCCATGAGACTCCCCCTGTGCATCCTCCGTCGCCTACCCCCGAGCTCATGCATGCGAGCACGCGTCTGCGGCGCTGGACATGCGTTTGCGGCGGTGCCAGCTCGACCTCCTCCCTCGCTGGCTATTTAAGCCACTCCCGAGCCCATCCGAGCTCTCCATCGACCTCTCCACCTTCCTCAGGTCCTGCCTAGCCACTTGCCCGAGCCTCGGGGTCCCTCCTCGCTGGAAACCATCGCCATGGCCGCTGCTCGTTTCTGGCTCAATTCAGACACTGTCGAGCTCGTCCACTCCTCTCACCACCACCATTAGCCTCCTCCACCTCCTAGACCTCCCCCCGTGCATTCCCTCCCCTCCGGTGGCCATCTACCATGAGCTCCCCGTCGACCGTAGATCGCCGTCCGCCGCGGCTGGCCTCCCGCTCAAGCCCAGCCCTTCCCCGCGGTTGCGTCTTGCCTGGACGGGACTGCCTCGCTCCCCTAAGCATGCGGGTGGTCCAGGCCCCACATTTGGTAGCCTACGGCGCCGGCAACCGTCGCGGGAGCTCGCCCCGTCCTCTGCTCCACGGGTGGGTGAGCGGTTGAAAACAATGACCGCGCCCGAGGACCCCACCTGCCCACGGGCCTCGCCAGTCAGTCCCTGAGGCATTGACCTGGAGTCGCTGACGTGGATAAGTGGCAGACCCCGCCTGTAAGTCTCATGTGTTGAACCGAGCTGCTGAGGTGGATAAGTGCATTAGTAGAAAAAGGGCAAATCTGAGACATATTAGTGCCAGTTTGATTTTGAGCCGGCACTAATGTGTCCATTAGTGCCGGTTCCAACGGCTAGCCGGCCGGTCTCATTAGTACCGGTTCGTGGCGAACCTTTAGCACCGGTTCGTGGCACGAACCGGTACTAAAGAGAGTGGTGGCAGGATGTTGTCAGTCCGGGGCCCGTCCAGCACCTTTAGTACCGGTTCGTGCCACGAACCGGTACTAAATGTCGATGTACATAAACCCTTCGTCCACCCAAGCCACTCTGTTCTTCCCCTTTCCCCTCACTTTCCTCTGTTCTTCCTGTCTCTTCCTCGAGCTCCTCACAAATTTTGCCCAAAATTTGTCAAGATTTGAAGGCCCCCATCCATTCAAATGATCACAAAGGTTAGCAACTTTGTCCTTTCAACTCTCATTGCTAGATTAGCTCTTGCAATGCTTTGTATAGTGATTAATTTGGGAGGAATTATATTTGCTAGTATTTGATTTATATGCAATTTGAGGTCAAAAATAACACTTAGTTTGCATATGTAGGTGTGGTTTACTTAGTGCCTTCTAAATCTCCGTCGTAACCACCATCGATCGCCTGCACCGTCCCGTCGCCGGCACCACCTTGTGGTGAGGCTCTTGTTCATGAATGTTTTACATTACCAAACTGATGTTTGTGTGATTTGGATATATAGTTACTCATATAATTGTCTTACCCGTACGTTGTTTGTTATACATAGTGCCATGGTTTTGATATCCGTCCCCGTTGGCCCTCGTCCTTGTTATGATTCGGATGTGGTATATTCTCTTTTAAAACTAGTTGTTGCATTTCGTGTTTATGACAAATTATGCCCATCAAGTTGACATAGATATTTTTATCTAGGAGGTATGTGAACCAGATATTTTAGAACTAGTTGAACATGGTAATTTATATTTCAGTTTTATTGTGTTGCTATTTGGTGTTCTGAGATTATGAGGAAGACTTGTTTGAGACTATGAGAAAGACTTTTTTTTTACGAATGACTATGAGAAAGACTTACATTTGATTGAGTACTGATTCTGGTTTGCTATTTAGTGTTGGTGATGTGATGAAGTTTATGGTGATACGGTGATTTATATCTCATTTTGTCCTTTTTGTGACAGAGAACTAGAGATTATTAGTGTATATGATGAGCGATGCTGCTCTTCTGCTGCAGGTACATGAACAGGGGCGGCGTTGACAACATTGGCCTCCTCCAGCAGCCAATCTTCGCCCCGCTCCTGCTCCGAGCTCCTTTAGCAACCTCACCACCTCGCCTGCTTCCTGCTTCGTGCTCAGCTCGCCTACGAGATGTTCGATCAATTGACCAAATCGAGCCAAGCCAAGTCTGCCTCTCTTGCCTGGGCATGGACGACCGTCAGGTACTTACCATCATCAAGTAGTCGAGTACCAGAAGCGATGCTGACAGAGAGGAAGAGGCTACATAAGGATTCTTGTGTCCCAAAAGGTATGTTCCTTTTTGCCTATTCATGTTCCATGCGTTACCTGGCTCACGGTGTCCAGTCAACTCAGCTCACAGTGATCAATGATTGATCAATATTAACACGATTTGATTTTCAATTTAAAGCGGAGCCTACTAGATTATTGGATGTTTGGATGGTCGATATATGTCACTCTCTGACTCTCAGTTCATTCTATCTTTGCGTTTTTTTACTATAATGTTTCTATCACGGCGAAGCAAAAGAACGTGGAATTAGTGATGGCCAAACTTTAAAATGCTTTGCATCATTAGGGTTGTTATTACAGTCCATATATGTATTGAAAATAACCTGACTCTTCTGATTTATAATGAACTTCTGCTCATGCGCTTCAGTGAATCTTATTTTGCAGGAAATTTTGCAAGTGGAGGTGAAGGATTGTTCTAAACTGGCTGATGAAGCTATGCGTTCTTTTAGTGGACTTTTATATGTTTGCATAGTTTTTGCTCTTCAAACATGAAGCTTAGATAACTTCAGAAAACTGTTACTAAGTTAAGTTCATGTATGACAGATTGTCATTGGAGATAGATACACTTTATGTTAGATTTACCATCTTGTAAACTAAGCTTATGTTGTTAGAAATTGACGTTTTGATTAATTGGGTTTTTTGTTTCGTGTCAAAACCTGGACGTCTGATTCAATGGTTTCTTCTTTGTCGTTGTAAACCAGCATTTGTGTGTGTGACTTCTGTGGCTTGCACTTGCAGCTAGGTGCTAGGCGTTGTGCGTGTGTGATTTTTGTGCTTGCACTTACAGCTGGCCCCTAGCCATCTTGCCACCCGGTCAACTAGGCGATGTACACTGCCTAACAACTGCTTGTTTGCTTACTGCTACGGACAATTCTTGTGTTGTGCTGGTTGGAGTGTGTGGGTGTTCTTCTGAAAAAATGTTGTACTGGCTGGAGTGTGTCCGTGTTCTTCTGAAAAAAAAATTACTAGCACTGGAACAATGTTCTTTTTTCGGTTTCATGCTAGTACAATACTGGTCTACTAGACT
>NC_057795.1:38424131-38439487 GCF_018294505.1 Triticum aestivum
CGACACCCCGACCCCGAGACCCCGACCTCGACCCCGACACGGCACCCCGACACCGACACGACACCCCGACCCCCGACACCTCCCGAAAAGGTGTTGTTTGGCCTTCCAGAGGCCGACGGGGTCATATATTTGTGAATTATTAGTTAGGTCATATATTTTTCGATTTTGTTATGAAAAACATCATATATAATTGTGTTGATCGGGTAGTTTTAAATGTGCAGTTGTTTCATCACTACGAGGTTTGGTGTTCGACGACCTCGCCGTGCGTTTGACGAGCTATGCCCCTTCGTTCGTTGGTGAGCACAAATGACATGTCCTCCTCCCCCATTAATTATTTGATCTATTCCAATGAAACATAATAGCTAGCTATATATGTGTCTTGAATCATCAGTATGCGTAACCAATATGTGTCTCCCGTTCGAAAGCTTCATAGTTATAAATATGCATGCATTTGCATATTTATAACCTTGATTCTTTTGAATTGTCCAACACTATCCATGGACAGCCCGAGTATGTGTAGATTGGGTTCGTTTTCCCATATGCTTTGCTCCGGATCCGACGCATAAATTTCGTCAATGCCTCCCCTGTTGTTCTCCGGGTACACATTCTCTCTGTTTATTGCAGAGACATGTATCAGGAGAACAGCGGGGAGGTGCTGCCGAAATTTTGCGTCGGATCCGGAGCATAGCATGGGAAATGAACCCAATCTACATATACACAGGTGGGATTAGGACCTATCATTACCTATTAGAGTGTAGGTTGCATGGACGTACTAAAATTGACAAAGTAGATCAACTGATGAATATATACATGGTGAATTACATATATAATTGTTGTGTGTCCAGTAGCTCTGAAAGTCAAGATGAGTGATCGTGTCTGGATGTATACCGGTCACACTGGTCAGAACAAATGGAGCGCTGAATGGTTCAAAAAAACCAAGGGGTTTGTGCAAGCCGCATTTGCAAATGGCCAAAAGAAAACCTGGTGCCCCTGTTTACGGTGCGACAATTGGGAAAAGAGGACAGAGGCTGAAATGGGCAAACACTTGCAGAAGAGTGGTTTTATGCCCGATTATACGGTGTGGACATTTCATGGTGAGTCTTCCCAACATGACCGAGCTGAGGTGGATCATCGTCGCACCGACGAGCATGGTACCGGGATGAAAAACATGGTGCAAGACTATGATGATGCTCGGGATTCGGACGAGGAGATGGAGAAATCTGCAAAGGCCTTCAATGAAATGTTGGAGTCTTCAAAACGTCCGCTCCACTAGTACACTGAGCTTTGTCAGTTGGATGCCATCTCACAAGTAATGGCTCTGAAGGCTCAGTTCAACTTGGGCAGAGAATGCTATGACGCAATTATGACAGTATTTGGACGCTATCTACCCAAAGGCCATGTAATGCCTGCAAACCTGTACCAGTCGGACAAAATCTTCCGTGCACTGAAGATGCCCTATGAGAAGATACATGCATGTGAGAAAGGATGTGCCTTATTTAGGCTTGACTATGCGGACTTGAACTATTTTCACATTTGCAAGTCTTCCAGGTATATTGTGGTAGACAACGGTATGGGTGAGAAGACACAGACCAAAATCCCCGTTAGTGTTCTTTGGTATATGCCAATCGTACCAAGACTTCAGCGTCTTTTCATGACCGAAGAGACGGCCAGCCAGATGACATGGCACAAAACAGGCAAAAGAACCGAACTAGATACAGATGGGAATCTGATGATGGTACACACATCGGATGCTGTTGCGTGGAAAAAGTTTGATGAATTACATGCTGACAAAGCGGCAGATCCGAGGCATCCTCGAGTCGGCATCAGCATGGATGGGTTCAGTGTGTTTGGTATGATGGCAACCCAATACAGTTGTTGGCCCGTATTTGTCTTTCCACTCAATCTCCCCCCCCCCGGACAGATTATGCAAAGAAAGAACATTTTCCTGACGTTGACAATTCCAGGGCCCAACTATCCGGGGAAAAATATGAATGTGTACATGCAGCCGCTTAAGGACGAATTGCAAGAAGCCTGGGATAATGGGTTCAAGACATACGACGCCTATAGCAAACGGAACTTCATAATGCGTGTCTGGTACATGTACTCGATGCATGACTTGCCGGCGTATGCGCTATTCGTTGGCTGGTGTGTGCACGGAAGGTTCCCGTGCCCCACATGCAAGGGAGCTCTTGAGTTTCGTTGGCTTTAGGCCGGTCGCAAGTTTTCTTGCTTCGACATGCATAGACAGTTCCTGGATCCTCGCCATAAGTTCAAGAAAGACAAGAAGAACTTCATCAGAGGTAGAGTTGTCAAAAACTCTGCACCACCTACATTGACAGGCCAACAGACCCTGGATCAGTTAAACGCTCTCGAGCCAGATCCACAGCGTCCAGGGTACTTCAAGGGGTATAATACTAAGCACGCATGGACTCAAAAAACATGCTTTTTGGATCTGCCTTACTTCAAAGACCTCCTTTGCCCACACAACATCGACGTGATGCACACTGAGAAGAATATCGCCAACGCACTTTTTGGTACATTGTTCAGCATAGATGGGAAGTCAAAGGATAATACTAAGGCAAGAGTCAATCTGGAAGCGCTATGTGATAGGCCGTTACAAAACATGAAAGAACCGAAAGGAAAGCAGAACTGGATGAAGCCAACGGAATGGTTCAATCTTGGAAGGCCAGCTATGAGGGAAATTATCTTGTGGGTGCAACAGCAGTTGATATTCCCCGATGGGTATGCATCGAATCTAAAGAGGGGAGCGAATCTTGATAAATTGAAGATATTTGGTCTCAAGAGTCATGATTGGCACATATGGATTGAGCAGGTAATGTCGGTGATATTGCGTGGCTTCATCCCTGAGGATGAATGGCTAGTACTAGCAGAACTCAGCTATTTCTTCCGTGTTCTTTGTGCGAAAGAATTATCGCCTGGCGTGCTAGAAGAAATGGAAGAGTTGGCGCCGGAGTTGATCTGCAAGTTAGAGAAGATCTTTCCACCGGGCTTCTTTAATCCAATGCAGCATTTGATTTTGCATCTCCCGACCGAGGCAAGATTGGCGGGGCCCGTGCAAAATCATTGGTGCTACCCAACTGAGAGGATGCAGAAGATGCTTCTAGAAAAATGTAAACATAAACGTAGAATTGAAGCATCGATGGCTGAGGCATTCATCACAGAGGAGGCGGCAAACTTCGTAACAACACACTAGGAAGCCAAAAATCGTCATTTGCATAATCCGAAGCCTCGGTACAATGCTGACGACCCTAAAAAGGGTGGATCCAACCTCAGCCTATTCAAAGGGAATCTCGCACCAGCTAGTGTTTCACATCCAGTATCTTTGGATAACGAAGAATGGCGGACCATTTCGTTGTATATCTTCAACAACCTGATAGAAGTGCAGCCGTACATCGAGTAAGTTCTCGGTACATTGTTTCGCAACTTCTATTTCCTTTGAACTGCTCTTAATCCTGGATATGTCATACAGTCGATACGTCGCCATATTCTCGTATGGAGCGGAGATCCAAAAGGATTCCGTCTAAGAGTATGAGCTTCTCGCAAAGCAAGGAGGCGGCTATCCCGGTTTCATCTGTTGGTTCAAACAAACGGTAATTTCTATTAGACAATTTCATTTCATTCGCTAATTTGTGTGTAATGCAACAATACTTTCATATTAAACGTGTAGGCTAATTCAGAGTCTATGGATGCCAATTTGAGACAAGTCGCTAATGGTTTTGACTATAAGGTCCGTTCATTTGACAAGTACGACATCAACGGGTATCGCTTTCGTACCTATGGCAAAGAGCAATCTATGGCCGACCGAAAGTCTACAAATTGTTGTGTATCTGCGATCGGCGGACGAGGTACCGAGTATTATGGGAGAGTTGAAGCAATTTATGAACTTCTGTTCTATGGTGAAAACTCACCGAATGTCGTAGTCTTCAAATGTTATTGGTTTCAGCCGAAGGAGACTAGAAGGACTCATGAACATATATGGCTAGTTGAAATCAACCAAAGCACCCATTTAGATGTTCCTGATGTCTATATTACGGCTCAACAGGCGACCCAAGTATTCTATCTACCGTGGGCCTGTCAAACTAATCCAAATCTGAAAGGTTGGGATGTGGTTTATGAAGTGCCGCCACGTGCTAGACTTTCTCCTCCAAAGGAAGAGGATTATGAACCTCACATTAACCCAGACACATATGAAGGAGAATTCTTCCAAGAGACACGTCTTTCCAAAAAGTGTTTCAAGAACCGCTCTACTTCACCCCAAAACATTGAAGTAGACAACGACAGTGAATCCGACATCACTCCAGAGGAGGAACAAGAAGAGCCGGAACAAGAAGTGGTTACTGCTGTGGATGACCTGTCAATGCTTGACCGATTACGTCAAGGTGGCGTTGCACATGTTGATGTCAATGAACCCTATGAGCACATCATTGATTATAGTGATGATGATGATTATGCATTTATTGATGATACTGATCGAGATTATTAGTAGTCAGGTATTCAATTTTTTTATGTTGTACTTGATGATGATACACTTAAGTGATATACATATTATTATTCATGTCGGTACTTTTTTTATGTTGTACTAATTTCGTTTATTCTTTGTCATGGCAGGTGTTGAAAGATGGAAGGGGAGCCGACTGAGGCCAAGGACAAACGTGCCCAAATTGAAGGTGTGCCACACCATCAAGGTAGCTCCAACTTATATCAGTTCGGGCGGAATTGGGTATGTGGTTTGCTTCATGATTAATGAAATTCATTCATCATGCTATCTTGAGCCCTTTAATTACTAATTTACTTTGTTTCTCTCTTTCATGCATGCTACAATAAGACGGATAAGGTACCAGAGGGGTATGACCTGTATGCCATGGCCCACACTGCCTCTTACAAGCAAGTCAAGGGGAAGGCGGGAAAAGGGCAGGAGTTTAACCCGAGCGAGATTCCCATTGATCCAGAGCAGGTGATGATATCTAGTGGCGGGAGGTCCCGTGGCTCCATAGCCATTGATCCAGAGATTGCTCCTGAGACCACGGTGAGTTTAATTTGAATGGACGTTACTTGCTAGTCTTAACATTTGTGCGTCATCATGCTAACGAAACATTGGAAATGATCTTTGGCGCAGCGTAACTCCACACAAGCATCACACGATCCTTCTCCAGCTACTGGCACGAGCCAGCCCGCTCCTACACCTCCATGATCAAGGTAAGTTTCTCTAGTTTTTTGCTTAACAAATGCATAAAGACCTAGACTTAGCTTTATTTCCTCAATATGCTTACCTTAATGACCTAGAGTTAGCTTCTTTTCCTCCAAAATGACTTAATAAGCTTACTGGCCTCCAAAACCAGCCATTTTACCTAAGTTAGCTCTAAAACGATCTATACTTAGCTTTGTTTCCTCCAAAATGACCTAAGTTAGCTCATAAACGACCCATTTCACCTAGGTTAGCTCATAAACGACCTATTTCACCTAGGTTAGCTCATGAACGACCTATTTCACCTAGGTTAGCTCATAAATGACCCATTTCACCTAGGTTAGCTCATAAATGACCCATTTCACCTAACTTAGCTCATAAACGATCCATTTCACCTAACTTACCTCATAAATGATCCATTTCAACTAATTTAGCTCATAAATGATCCAGCTCACCTAAGTTAGCTAATAAATGGCATATACTTCTTCTTCTAGTCTTCTTCTTCTTCTAACTTTCTTATTTGTCATTTTGCAGGTTTCATTCACTTCACGGAAGCCAGCATCCTATGATGGATTGCTTGTTTTTTCCTTTGATGCACTTCTTGTATTCTACTCGCTTGCTATGATGAAACTAGATTGCTATGATGAAACTCCGCATATTGTAATATGTATGGATTGATGGGACTATGTGCAACCTACTATGTATGTATGGATGGATATATATGTGCTGGATATTTATTATGTTGGATATATATGTGCTGGATATTTATGTGATGGATATGTATGTGCTGTGATAATTGTTGGATATAAGAAAAACAAAATAAAAAAGAGGCAGTACAGGCTCTTTGCCGTCCGCGGCAGACTCCAAAGACCCCTTTGCTGTCGGTGGCAGACGGCAAAGGGGACACATGGCGGCCACCCGTGCTTCCTCAGAGATGAGCTATTTGGCAAATTTGCCTACCGTGGCGGACGACAAAGCTAAGCTGATGGCAAAGACTTTGCCTTTGCCGTCCGCCGTGGCTGACGGCAAAACACAGCGGGCGCTGACGCATTGCTGACGTCAACTGGCGGACGGCAAAGAGGCGCTCAAATTTGCCGTCCGCTGGCTGACGGCAAAGGCCGCCGTTAGCCGCCTAACGGACTAACACTGGCGGACGTCCAGTATTTTGTCGTCACTCCTCTTTGCCGTCCGCCGCTGTAGGCAAAGCACTCTTGGCCGACCGCCATAAAAAGCAGACGACAAAGCGCCTGTTTGCCGTCCCTGTCTTTGCCGTCAGTGTTTGCCGTCCGCCGCTGACGGCAAAGCATTTTGCCGTCCGCCGTTCCTGGCTTTGCCGTTCGCTGTGGCAGATGGCAAAGTAGCTGATTCCTGTAGTGTATGTTACTGTTAAATACCGCTGTAACACATTTTGGGGCCTTATATAGTATGTGTTACTACCTGCCGTCCAACACAAAATGAGGCGTTACTGGAAATTACCTTATCACACATTTTTGTATGTGTTACATGATTGTGTTACTTAAAGTCTGTTTTGTTGTAGTGAACATCAATTTGGCTCAAGGTAATACACCCTACTTTGCATAATAAATCATATTAGGCTATTTTGGATGCAGCCAGGATGCTGAAAAGTTTGTTTATGTTCTTCTAGCTTGCTCTCAAATATTAGCTTCTACTTGCGCGCGCTGATGTAGAACCATCAAATGTCTCATTTAGATATATTCTGAAAGATCCTGTGTTGATGATCTTTGAGCAAAGAAGTGTATAACTGCAAGGATCTGTTATTTTGATGCAATACTACGTCTGATAATATCTTCTAGCATTCCCTGTAAATTTTTTGCTAACCAATATTTTACTAAACTAATTTGTACAATTCAATACAGACTTGCTTGGGGAGGTTAATATCCCATTTTGTCAAGATTTCCAGAAAGTGCTAGCAGAAGGGTCATCCTGTAATGTGCCTCGATACGCAGGTTCCGCCATGGCACCTTCGCTATTGGCTGCTGCGTGCCAACCCTGTCCATCATGCGGTGCTGGTGTCGGAGCAGGCGGAGGTTTTCCTTGTGGTTGTCGGCGATGAGAATGTGCACCAGCTCCCGTCGATCTGCGACCCACAGCTGGCGCAGGTCAACTCGCTCCAGCGGACGAATGTCGTTGACATTCCCATTGGTATGCAGAGGGGAGCAAGATCCGGAGCCTGTCCATGACAGCCGCTCGATGGCCGCACATCCAGCTCATCACAGGGTGAGCTGCGACCGCGCTCGCAGGGAAGGCAAGCAATGGTACCGAGCAGGCGAGACGAGCTCTGTCGGCGAGCAGGCGTGGGCGAGCTGGCAACAGTGAGCTTCAGTGGCATGCGCATGCGTTCCGAAGATTCTGTACTCCTATAATCATGGTCATGGTCGCACTCTTTTACCAACTGAAATTCATTGGCAATTGTTGGATTATCTGAGTCAAAACTAGATTATGGAAACTGAAAGCTATTAAATATTTTGGATTGTGAATTCCATGGCACTGCAAGTTCAAATAAGAAGTTCATGTCCTAATATTTGTGTAAATCATGTATTGTGAACAAGTTAAAGTATGAATTCAGGTAATACGTCCATCTCATACAGAAAGCTTGAAACTTTGTATTGGTACTGTTCATGATTTAGTGAGTGCAACAAGGCCAGTTTAAAATTTCAGGCTGAGCTGTTTATGTGGTACTTTAGTCCACTGTTATGATCACAAATGCGATAATTTTTTGTTTTAATGATGAAGTTTTATAGCGCCACAAGCTTTGAATGATCTTACGGCTAATGAACTTCCATAAATTGTAGTTGAGGTTGCAAAAGTACAAAGTGATTGGAAAATATATTCTCGTTGACCATCCTAGCATATCCACTGATGGATCTAACTTCTACTTTATTGTTTGTTTTGTATCCAACAATAAAGTATCCTTCCGAAAGATGTCGAAGCAGGCAGATTTATAGTTGATGGTATGGCTAGCATCCAAGGTGAGACACCAACCTCAATGCCTATTTCGAATGCAATGCTCTCATTTTGCGTGAACTACCAGCTTCACATTTTATGTGGTTACTTTATAATGTTTTATTCATGACTAGCAAACCCTTGCGGCCAGTAGTCTAGGAAAGTAGCCAGAGTCGATGTTACTATATGTGGTTTGCCGTTTGTCTATGTAATAATCTAGCTGCTAGCATACCCACTTGGTTGTTGTCTCGACAAGACAAATATCTGAAAACAGACTTAGATCTTGGAGCTTACATCTGCTTTGGTGTTCCTCTGTTCTAATTGCCATGTTTGCATTTTTATTTGATTTAGGTGTATAGGTAATGGCAAAAATGAACCATGATACTCTGATATTTACGTTCCAATAGCATTTAAATGCAGATTCAAAAGAAATAGCAATTGGATCTATTAAATTGTGTGCCAGCGAAAAGAAGTGGAAACATGGATAGATCTTTGGGGGCGTGTGACGATTTTATTTCTCACATTGCAACACACAGGCACATTTACCTATATATATAATCTACTGTTAAAGGGAATTATGCGTTCATAACGGTACGTTGATGGTAGGTTCATCCATTATGTACGTCGATGGTAGGGAAGTTGGGTTCAATAGCCATCACTGAACAAACGTGTTCATCTAACCTGACTACTTCGGATATTCAATCAAATTTGAGGCTCCCGGAAGGTAGCGAATTATGTAAGCCAATTAAAATCGGTATCCATTGATTGCTATGTACTCCGTGTATAGCTTGAATGAAACAAAATCATGGATTTCCTGTCTTAACTTGTTTTTTTTGTGTGCATATCATCGGGATCTCATCTGGTTTTGTGTGGGCTTAGTATTGTTCTAAAAAATACCAGTACCCACATCAAACTTTTTTCAAATGTTCTGGGGTATATAATAAATGTGTTGTGTTTTAGAACTGTATTGCAGCCATACTTAAAAAGCCATTTCTACATGTCAATACAACCTGCATTTCAGGCTTACTTGAAAAAACACCACACATACATATCAATATCAGGGCCTCAATTTGGAAACTGGTACATACGGTTCAAATTCTTTGTCCAATTCTGGTCTCTATCTTCTAGAAAAGCACAAGGGTTCGCAATGCATCAATCAGCTTACTTTCAATGACGATCAAGACTCCCAAAATGCGTTTTTTTCATGGTGAAAAGATGCTCAGGCACACATCATTGTTAGTTTTTCTCATGCCATGCTTGGTCTGTAACTAAATTTTGGAAAGTTCATTGGATGTTCCGCAAGTGTGCAACCAAACTTGTATGACTCACGTACAAATAAATTATTCATAATAAAAATAAAATCATTGTATGTGTTTTAGAAATTATGTCACACTTATGTAAAAAGGATGTCTTCTTCTACCAAATAAAGAGGCGATAATGGTAAAAATAATACTTTCTTTAGGCAGTCTCCATGCTTAGAAGGTTGGAACGTTGAGATATTAGAAATCATGCATTTGTATAAAAGATTATTGTAAACTTTTTTTTTGATCTGGGAAGATTATTATAAACTAGCGGTGGCTCAAATGTGCTCCCCATGGATTATCGACTGGCGAAGGAATGAGAATAGCGACATGAACTCCAGATTTCTATGATGTGTTTGTATTCGAATTAAGAAAAAGGTCAGATAATAAAAATTGTTTTGTGTCTTGATAAAAGTTTTAAAAAATAGAGACAACAATGTAGGCACATCACCACCACCACCACACACACAAGGATGGGTAATACAACCCTTCTAACCATTCAACTACCGGTTGGGTTCAATAACCTTTTTTTAGTTGACAATAACATAGTATTGTGTTTGATGGTCTGATTATCAATAAAAAAAATATGTGTGTTAGCTGAGACGTGCATAGTTCTTGGTTATTTTAACTCTATGAGAAGAATCTTAATTTTTTAAAGCCCGTGTCTCCTTAAATCACAAGTTGCAAACGAAAAAAAACATCAGGTGTGAGTACGACACCCACCTGTACCCACCAAAGAGCAGGTGGGAAGCTCTAGGAACGGATTTGTCCTCCTAATCTTGCGGAGCCTTGGACTGGGGAGAAACGTCTGGCCATTTCCTTGAGAGTCCTAGAGTACTGTTGCTGTTTCTTTGTCTTCCATTGCTAGCAATGTGGGCGCGTCCAGAATGGGAGTAAATAGCATAAAACTACTACTTCACAGGTTAGGATTTCAAAAACTGACGATTTTTAATTTTTTTCAGATAACTACCGAACGGGTGGTCGGCTGTTTCAAAAAACCCAAAATACCCGTTGATTAAAAATTAAACCTGTTTATGACAGGTCGGACCCGCACCGAAACGTTCCGTCTATTTTGACCATGTGTTTGACCATTAACTGACATGTCCGGCCCACATGTCAGTGTCTAAAAAAGCAATCGAGTCCCTGGAAGTTTTCAAAAAAAGCAATCGAGTCCCTGTGAGTTTTCAATCAAGTCCCTATAATACTTTTGCAAAAAGAAATTAGGTCCCCGGATCCAGAGAAGGCGCACCCACCATGGCAGGAGCTCGATCTCGAGTGCTCTTCCTGGAACTGCGACGCCACCTCCTGCAGGCCGCGAGCCATGCCCGTAGCGGCCGGATCGACGCCGTGCATCGCCTGCGGCAAGCGAGCCGCGCCCGCAGCAGCCGGGTCGACGCCGTGTGCCTGCGGCCTGCGATCGACGCCCGCAGTAGCCGGGTCGACGCCGTGTGCCTGCGGCCGACGAGCCGCGCCTCGCAGCGGCCGGATCCATGCCGCCCCTCGCCTCTGGTCATCGGCATGCCCCGCCTCGCCTGCGCCGGCGGCCACGCTCTGCCTCCGTGCGGCCGCTGCCATCCACTTGCACTCATCGCGTGAGGTCGCCGCCATGCCCTGCCCCACCTGCGCCGGCGGCCATGCTCTGCCTACCATGCGGCCGCTGCCATCCACGCCGCTCCTCGCCTGCAGTCGCCGCCATGCCCTGCCTCGCCTATGCCGGCAGTGCCCCGTGTCCCCTGCCTCGGTCAAACAGACGGGAAAGAGAAGAGAAAGAGACAGAGTGGAACAAAAAAGAGAATATGAAGACGAAACTGACATGTGGGCCCCACATGTGAGTTAACGGTCAAACACACGGTCAAATAGACGTAACATTTAGGTGCGGGTCCGACCTGTCATAAATAGATTTAATTTTTAATCAATGGGTATTTGGGGTTTTTTGAAATAGCTGAACCCTGATTTGGTACTTATGAGCGAAAAATTTAAAACCGCTAGTTTTTTGGAACCATAAACCTGTAAAGTTGTAGTTTTATGCTATTTACTCTGCAAAATGGTAATGTATATTTGGAAAGTCATGGCTATGTGATTGTATTTTTCGCTTGCGACAGATCTTGCTTTGGTTTCCTAGTATCAAACTACTTCACCAGGGTTCATAAAACAACATTGTCATCAACAAGGCCTACGAATTAGAAACTGAAGGGGAGGCCGAAGTAAGTTGTAGATCAACATTGTCGAGGGCTCTGATTTTTCTTCTGAGGTAACCACCCTTAGGACTTTTGGCCCACGAATTAGAACCCGCGGGGGAGGCCGGAGTAAGTTGTAGATCTGATGGCCAAGAACCACCAATCACAAAGACGGACGTCCAAATTTGAAGAGGAATAATATGGCTGGGAAATAGTTTACTTTTAGTGTCCTAAGTAAGTACATGACATGTTAATCAGGTAAAAAAGTCAGAGATACTAGAAAATCCAGGAAAAAAAATAAAGCATCTCACAATAATGCCACCCTATGGAGCAGTGCAGTTTGGTGGTGCAGTCAATGAGGACTGGGTATTCAGGTACTAATAAAAGGGAGCAAGCCATCGTGTGTTTCATTCGCAGTTCTGGCTTTCCACGTTCTCTCACAGAAATACCTCTACAAAGATCTAATGGAAAGGATGAATAGAATGAAGCTCGCGAAGTGTAGAACCAACTATTTGGAATGAGCGGAATCGGGAATTAATAGAGCAGAGCGACATGCCGTCCATCAGCGGATGAGCGTCTGCAAGATAGTCTCATAAAGACAGCAAGAGAGTGCGCGAGCTTCCAAGATGCATGGAGCCTTACTCTTGCAAATGATCCACGAAACAGGAGGGCAACCGTGCTGGTGGAACGACGCACTCGCGCATCAAACTGCGGCAAACATTGCACTTACAGCTTCGCGTGACGCTACACGCCACGCCACACATTAATCTTTCGGACTCGAGGTAGATGGATGTGACTAGTACACGACAACGATGTTTGTCCTATCTGATCCGCACATATTTGTCATGCTAGACCGCAGTCATGGATACAAGTGCACTGCTGCTGATCTCCTATTTGTTCGATCTGACCCGCTCATCCATATATATTTGTTATACCAAATGGATGCATCTCCGTTTTGATAGCTCTCAAAAAAAACTTGTACCATGTATTGCAGTCATGGATACAAGTATTTCTCATAGCAAATCTAGTAGTAATACTTTTATTTAAAAATATACATAGCTTATTATTAATTTGTAGACAAGAATACATAAGTTTGACGGTTCACTACATATGCTTCGTAAGGTGCCCCATATTATTTTACAGGAGATGCGGTTTCTCGAGATAGGACTTAGGAGTCAAATTACAGACGGAGGGTCCACATATCACCATCAAAATTGCTTTTATAAAGTATTGACAATATACATGTCGTCTTGTAGCCAATCTGGCCAGCGTTAAACAGTTGGCTTTTAAGTTATTCTAGAGACCTTTCAAATACAAGTTATCAGCTCTATAAGATTCCTTCTTTCTCATGCTACTTTCTGTTGTATCGTCAGTTCGTCACCCCTTTGCTTAATCCCAAGTCTGAATATCCCAGAATGCTTCATGCAACTTAATTAGAATTGTGTCCCTGGGAAGGCAGGGAGTAACCAACTTATGGGAAGGTCTGCGGTTATTTGACTACCATAGTACTAGTTGATGCCAACAAGTTCCCCCTCAATCAATGAGGGAAATCCTTGCAGTAGTGATTTCAAATGAGTTGAACGTAAGCTTCGGGAATGTACCATTTGGAGTGCAAAATACTTGTCAACTCTTGGCCATTAATTATTGTCTATGAACTAAAATGATGCTATATCGCTACTACCTCAGTACTAGACTCAAGCTCCATGCCATGATCAAGAATAAGTTGAACTTCATCTCGAGTCTCGACCACGCCAACCAGGGCCGTACCTTTAAAATTCAGGGCCCGGTGCAAAATCAATTTAGGCCCTATTATAAAAATATAAATTAAAACATTTTGTGTAAGTTATTATAATGCCACAGATTTTTTCAGCGAATTCACATTTTATATTAAAATGTAAATCTACCCAAAAAGAAAATATTAATGAAGTAGAAGAACGAACAAAAATGATCGGAGTAGAAACTAATTAGAGAGGTGAAATGTTGGAGACCATGAATGGCAGCACATGGGATCGGATGGCTCCACTAAGAACCATGCAGTGAATGAGAGACAAAAATACTCACACAACACACACACCGACGTGAGGTTGGCCTGAATGTAAGGGTGAGTCCTTTTCATATAATTCCATCTTAAAAGCACATTACTATCTCTGATTTTGGGGCCCTGGAATTTGGAGGCCCTGTGCAACCGCTCCGGTTGCACATGCCAACACTAGTAGAAAAGGGGGCATTGGTCCAGGCCGGGTCAGCCCATTAGTCCCGGTTCAATCCAGAACCGGGACCAATGGGGGCATTGGACCCGGTTCGTGAGCCCCGGCCGAGGGCCGACCGGGCCCCGTGGGCCATTGGTCCCGATTCGTCTGGAACTTTTAGTCCCGGTTGGTGGGACGAACCGGGACCAATGTGCCTTGCTCCTGGCCCACCACCATTGGTCCCGGTTGGTGGTATGAACCGGGACCAAAGGTCCCTTTTGTCCCGGTTCATGCCACCAACCGGGACTAAAGTGTTGGTCCTTGTTGCGGCCAGAGTTTAGTCCCACCTCGCCAACCGAAGGAGGCTCACACCGGTTTATAAGACCCTCCCTCTCTGCCTTGTTGAGCTCCTCTCAAAATGAAAATAGATGCCCTTATACAGGAAATTTGACCTAAATTCATACTGAATTTCTCTGAAGTTAGTAGAAATTTATTATGAATTTAGGTTAAATTTTCTCTATAAGCGCATCTATTCTCATTTCTGAGTAGTTTTTTATATAGTTTTTTTTCTTTTCTGATATATTTATTTTTTTTCTATTTATTTCTGAGTTGTAATAAGTCATTAAAAATAAAAAAGATTTTAGTAAAGTTAATCACAACTATTTTTTCTTCTATTTATTTCTGAGTAGTTTTTTATAAAGTTTCTTTCTTTTCTGCTATATTTATTTTTTCTATTTATTTCTGTGTGGTAATAAGTCATTAAAAATAAAAAAAAGGCGCAATGCTAGTTAATTCGCTTCAAACCTTTTGGAATAGTGTAAACTGCACTGCACATATCTCCGTGCAGTCTACCCTATTCCTCAAGGCTTGAAACGAACCAACGTGCAGGTGAGCATTAAGCCTCTTCTTCATCGTCTCTGCACTCAGGGCCTATAAACAGCTGCGAGTGCCTCTCGCTTGGCGAGGTGGGACTAAAAAAACAGCTGCAGAAAGAATCAACTAAAAAACAGTTGCAGAAAATAAATAAGTAATTAGACGGGTCCATTGGTACCGGTTGGTGGCTCCAAACGGGACCAATGCCCCTCTTTAGTCCCGGCACATAATGCTTTAATGTCTTATGGTTCGGCCCTCGTGATACCATGCTAACTTTCAGCTCTCAACTTTTTCAGAGTTCATTTGAAATGCTTTAATGCAAAAAACAAAAGAAAATCGATAATGCAGAAAACAAAACAAAAAACTGGAAAAATAAAATAAAATAAATAAAGCAAAAAGAAAACAAAAAAATTGTATTCAAATTTGAAAACTAATGGCACTAACAGAAAGTTTATATTTTTTCTAAAACTAAAAGAAAAAAGAATTAAAAAATAAAGCAAAAAACAAAAAAAAGTAATGCAGAAAACAAAACAAAAAATCCGGGGAAAAAATAGAAATAGCAACAATAAGTATTTTGTTGTAAGTAGAAACAAAATAAAATAAATAAAGCACGAAACAAAACAAAAAAATAAAAAAAGTGTTTTCA
>NC_057795.1:38439584-38440487 GCF_018294505.1 Triticum aestivum
GCAAAATCAAAAAAAATAATGCAGAAAACAAAACAAAAAATCCGGGGAAAAAATAGAAATAGCAACAATAAGTATTTTGTTGTAAGTAGAAACAAAATAAAATAAATAAAGCACGAAACAAAACAAAAAAATAAAAAAAGTGTTTTCAAATTTGAGAACTAATGGCACTAACAGAAAGTTTAAAATTGTTCTAAAACTAAAAGCAAAAAGAATTAAAAAATAAAGCAAAAAAACAAAAGAAAATAAATAATGCAGAAAACAAAACAAAAAATCTTGGAACAAAATAAAAATAGCAAAAATAAGTAAAGAAAAAAAGTGCTTCCTACTCGGCCCCCACGGCCTGAATACGACTAGAAACCCACCATGGGCCAGGATTCAGGCCCGCGGGTGGCCTGGTAGGCCCATCAGGCAACACAGTAGTAAGTCAGCCCGTAAGCCTGCAGTGGAGAGGAGCTCGAGAGGGGTGCGGCAGTGGGGCTTATAAACCACTGCGCGCCCCTCTCAGCTAGCGAGGTGGGACTAAACTTCCGTGCCGCACCGTGCCAGCACACGACCATTGGTCCCGGCTCGTGGTTCGAACCGGGACCAATGCCCACCCTTTAGTCCCCGGACAAAAGCACTCTGCTTCCCGCCCTTTGGGCTGCTGAAAAGTGATCTTTGGTCCCGGTTGGTGGTACCAACCGGGACTAAAGGGGGTCATTGGTCCTGGTTGGTGCCACCAACCGGGACTAAAGGCGTTGCTATATAAGGAAAATTTCAGAACCGCATCCCTACTTCGATCTCTCCTCCTCCTCTCGATCTCCCGATGCCGCGCGCCGTCGCTTGCCGCCACCTCGCCGTCGCCGCCCCGCCCAGACGCCGTCGCCGCCCCGCCCCGCCCCGACGCCGTCGCCGCCCCGCCCC
>NC_057795.1:38442639-38445716 GCF_018294505.1 Triticum aestivum
AAAAACTGGGAAGCACTTTGCAAGATGTATGGTTTTGATGAGGGTATGCTTGTCACCATGGATCTTGGTGATCCTACAATCGCGCAAGAGAGACCTACAATTTTCGTCCTTGTGGATACACCTCCAATTCTTCCCCCATGTGAGCTTGACATAGTTATTAAGTAATTTATATTGTTTATTTCAAAATAGTTGACAACTTATTTCCATTGACAGCTTATTTTCATTCTTCAAAGAATGTGCGGAAGATGGTAGACAGAACCTACTACACTGAAGGCTCCGAACTAACTTATCAGGAGAAAAATCATCTGGTCGCATTTTGTACTGATCTTGAGAATTACAATATCTACAATCAAACTCCTCAACATTATGGTCAATACGTGCCACTAGTGCACGTGTTGAACTACGGTAACTACCATGGAGATATCCTAGTAAGATTTTTTACTATTACGACATTCGTGCATCTTTTTGCACACTTCTAAAACTAGTACATCATTGCTAACTACAAAGTTATTACTATGTTTTTCAACAGATAATGCCGAATGATTGTGTGGCTCATCTGATGTATACACACGGTAGCCTTCATGTTTTGAACATACAACCAGGTCTTCCTACGAATCTGAACTGTCCATATCGGGTTTCTAAAAGAAGTGGAGACATGACAATCAAAGAATGGAAAAAAATGTATGGACAGTCATAAGAAGCTTCTTGGAAGCAACAATCGGCAAAGCGCAAAAATTGGAGACGGGGTGATCGCCATTCTTCATAATGGAGAGTCAGGGTCTATATTGTTTTATGCTATTTTATCTTAAGGGTGTTTAGGTCATGTCCTACCTGATACTGATGATCATGTGCTAAGAACAATTATGTAGGGTTGGGTTCGATGACTATGAGGATGATGATCGTATGACTTATTATTAATAACGAGTAGAAGTTGTATGATCATGCATGGTTAGCAGGACTTGTTATTATATATGATGATGTATGATGCGAGCATGCATGAGTTATTATATCAGCTGGTGAAATGAACATATATAGCAGCAGCATTGGTAAACCAAGGACGAAGATATAAGAGAGGACACTTCTTTCTATTAGCTAGCTAATAACAACCTAAAAATAACCCCCAAAATCCCTAAAGCAGCCACTTTTCTAAAAAAACATGGACCTTTGGTCCCGGTTGGTGCCACCAACCGGGACCAAAGGCCCCCTGACTGGGCTGGGCGCACAGGGCCACGTGGAGGCACATTGGTCCCGGTTCGTGTTTGAACCGGGACAAATGGATGGAGGTATTAGTAACGACACATTAGTCCCGGTTCATGAACCGGGACTAAAGGCCCTTACGAACCGGGACTATTAGGTGTTTTTCTACTAGTGCAAGATACGGGCCTGACGCCAACACTTGAAGTTGAGAACAATAATATCATAAGATGAATCATGATATACAAAAAACCCATTGACAAGTGACAAGTCGAGCATCTGGGAGGCGATCGATGATCTCCCCCTTACAATCCAGTGGTCCAAGCAAGCTTAATAAAGTCAGATAACTAAAGTTATTTCCATTGAATTCGGTGCAACCACATCTGCAACGGTATCTCTACCGAATGAAACCAAAGATACAAGTTCAGTATTACCGCTGATCTTTCATTTCGCTATATAATGGCGATGCAATGGGGCTTCCAGCTCCGTGTTCAAGTACCATCATATCTGATCCATGTCTCTCAGCATGCCCTTGTATCTCAACACTTCACCGTTTGAACAAGAATGGGAATGTGCCTTCCAGTCACCGTTGTATTTGTTTCCCATCAAGAGGGGAGATCATGAGCTCCCCGGTGCTAGATAGCTAGGTAGGGTTGGTCCTCAGAAGCTTTATCCTACCTGCTGAGAGATGGAATATAGTCTCGTCTAAATCGGTTTCGCTTAGTTGGCTGACCCAATTGCACGATTTTTGGAAGGTTTTATGGACCAGTATGTACCAGTTTTAGAACTTTCCATGTTTTTTTTTGTGTTTGTTATTCTATAAATTTCAGCGGTTGTCTTTTGAATATTTCGGTTTGTTTTTTCTTCAAATTTTCATACATTTTTTACATTAAGCCAACATATTTTTACATTCCATAAACATTTTCTAAAAATGTCATGAATAAATTTTCTCTCTAATATTAAAGGGAAGTTGTTAGGTCTGCCCAACTTCCTACCTTAGTTTCCTCCACGCATATCCTCTCCCCTTTGTTTTCCTATTGATGTTTTCGTAATCTCAACTTTTTTTTTCGGGAAAAAAACTCTCAACTGATGCCGCACAATTTTGAATATTCGAAATCAAAACGGCACTAACCCAAAACCACGTCCTGCACATATAAATTCAATAAAATCTCAATTAAATCAAAATTTTACTTGCCTTTGCCTACACATAACCAAATAAAATTAAATCTTACAAAACCTTAAATAACACAAAACTTTCCTTGCTATCAAATATCCATACTCAAATCGAATGAAATTTTACGAAAAATATCGAACATGGCGGGTGTAAGTTATATATCGGACAAGATTCGTGTTGTACCACTAGAATATGCAAGTCCCCATTCCAACGCACAAGCATTTAGCTATTTTTAACATAAATCATATCTACTCATTTGCACGTTCTTCTTTGCAAGATTGCTGGTGATCACTATGTTCCTCTGTTTACATTGGGCCACGACATTCATAAGGATCACTAGGTTCAAGATTGACTAGTTGCACCGAGGAGAGGTAGAACACATATACGTTGTAGTATGTGCTGTCTTTCTATTAGCTAAACATACATATTGTATTGTGGAAGAACTATTATGGAAGGGTCATTCTTTTCTTTTACCAAACGAATTTCTGCTCATGTACACACATTAGAAAACACAGAAGAGAAGCTTTGTCTTTGTTTTAGTGTTACGATGGCATACAAACAACAGTACATACTCAAAATCAGAAGTACAAAAGCGGGTGCTTGCTTTCCCTTGTCACCAGTGGCGGAGCCAGGATTGGCTGACGCCTCAGGCGAGAAACTTAAGAGCTAAAAATTATCCTAAAAAAACTCTAGTTTCAAGGCATACAAA
>NC_057795.1:38649475-38654343 GCF_018294505.1 Triticum aestivum
ATGGATAGGAGCCATTTTTTGGGCCCCTCATGGGGGTGTGGCCGGCCACATGGGGTATCCCCCCTTGGGGACCCTCTTGTTCATTGGTTTCACTCCTAGGTCCTTGTGGAAGGACTTCATTCATGTGCATTTTGGGTTTTTGTGTGAAACTACCCTACCCCTTGGGATTTCCTATAAATAGAGGTGGAGGGGCAGCCCTCCACACTCATCCCTTTGCTCTCATACAAGTGCCATGCAATGATCTGGCTTCTTCTCTCCCTCCCAGCGAAATAGTTTCGTAGAGCCGAAAGGCTGTCTGGGTTCCGGCAGGAACTAGTTCTGGACGGCGAAGCCCTGCCGGATAGTTGACACCGTATGTGTGCAACTCTCCCGGAGGGCTGTTCGCGACACCTTCCGGAGGGCTGTTCGACCGCCTCCCGGAGGGCTGTCTGAGGAGCAGATGAGGGTATACATCCTCGCGGTTGGGAGGTTGTAAATCCTAGCTGCGGGGATCTCCACCACCGTTTGTCATCGACTCTTCTTCCCGCTGCGCTACGAGTCGGTAACGAAAAAGATCAAACCATGTATGCAGTCTCCATAGTGGTCCTGGGCTGGTGCGTAGGTCGGAAAATTTTTGTTTTCTGCTGCGTTCCCCTACATCAACATGGATCTGGGAGAGTCCGCAGCTCACCGCCATGAGTAGTGCAGGTTGGTCCTCCTGCGCCCGGTTGAGGTTGGCCTCTTCCTTGCGCTGCTGCTTCGGCTTGGTGCCGTCCCGAGCCATGTGGCCCTGGATCCTGCAATTGTGGCAGTTGCCCTTGAAGCGAGAGCCGCCGCTTGATGGCCCTCTGCCATCGCCAGGCGCGCCGACTCCGGGCGCGCTGTCCTTTCCCTTTCCAGCACGTCCTCTGCCGCGGCCGCCCCCACGACCAACACCGTGTGACGACCCCTCGCCCTGCTCACACTGCTTGTAGCGCGCCAGCCACTGCTCCTAAGTGAGCAGCAGGTTTCCACCGGCCTGCCCTGAGCCGCCGTGATCAAACCTCTCCTCGTCTGCTTTGAGGCGGCCTGTCAGATCCTCAATGCTCAATGTGTCGAGATCAACAAGAGTTTCAATGGACAGAGCGATCTGCGAGTACCATGGAGGCACCACGCGCAAGAACTTCCTTACCGCCTTCTCCTCGGTGACCTTGTCACCAAGGATGTTCAGGTTGGTGACCATGGAGCCGAGCCGCATCGCGAAGTCATCCACTATCTCTCCGTCGCAGAACTCGATGGTCTCAAAGTCCCGCGCCAGCGAGCGGGCCTTGGATGCGCGCGTGCGGTCCCCGCCGATGCGCATGGTGGCGATTGCGTCCCACGCCGCCTTCGCCGACGGTTTGACGGCCAGCGTGCCCACCATCTCGGGTGGCACCGCTCCAAGGATGGCCTCCAACGCCATACCATCCTCATGGAAGTTGATGTCGCCGTGCTTGACGGGGTCCCAGTAGCCGCGCGCCTCCAGCTTCACCTTCATCAGGAGCAACCAGTCGTTGTAGTTCGACTTGGTCAGCATCGGTTAGTTCGCCGATCCAGACTCCCGGATCACCTTCTGCACAACCGGCGCCGCTAGCTCGCGGCCGCGGATTGTGCGGCTCCGCCCATGTCGCGGGGAGCGGGATGGTGATCGTGAACGGCGCGTCGGCGACCTCGATGGTGACTTCGACCCTGATCTGTCGCCCTTGTCCGTCTGCACCGGCTTCTTGCCACCGGCCATGTCGACAGGATTTCTAACGAGGCTCTGATGCCACTTGTCGTTGCCACTGGGCAACTCTCTCACTGGCGATCAATCCTAGCGATGAGATTCAGCTAGAGCTCAGAGAGACACGAAGTAGTTTTTGCACCGCCATCTTGCTTTTGGCCTTTTCTGTTTTCTCTCCTCTTATTCCCTGCGCAACAGCGCCGCCCGATCCATGCGCCACGCCCGCTCTAGACGTGCCATCCCACGACGAGCGGATCATGACCACGAGCGTGCTGCTACCGCCCCGTCTTGAACGGAGCACGACTCGGCCTCCTATCTTCTACGCCAAGCAAACTACGTCCAAGTTGTGACACCACGCAGGGCTGTCACGTACATGAAATAACAGAAGGAAAAACTAGGCTAAGTCCTGGACCTACACGACTCAAGTAAATCCTAACATTCACTTCTCCTGCCAAATGAATTTATGCTCACGTATGAAGAGTACATAACGCAAAAACGTTTTGAATTAAATTAACATGGATGATGGGAACCAAACAACAGTGCATACCCGGAATCAAAAGAGGATATAAGGTGGTATTGGTCCAGTCGATTCCAGAAAAGTTTCCCTTTGCTTTCCCTTGTTACTTCTCACACCCTTCCATACAAACAACTCTAGCAGAGGAGGGAGTTGGCAAAGTGTAGAACTAGTGGATGGGAACGAGGGGTGTCGAGAATGGATTGAACGTTTGACAGTTTAATAGATACACATGGTTCTCTAGAGCTGCATCTTGGAGTGTGTTGGACGTATGTGTCAGTAACAGTCAGGACATGTATGGTATATTTGCAGCCAAACATCTACCTGCTGGTACTCTAGAGCTGCAACTTGATTGTTTGGTGCACCCATCGTATGACGATTTGGAAACAACAAAAGGAAATTTAAAGCTCTCGGTGAAACCAAAAAGTATTTTTCTCCAGATCGTGCACTGAAGGAACTGCAGATATAGTAATTGATATATTACCAGGAGAGATGTGCTTCCGTACACCCTCCTTATGAAATATTTAACCACATCTCGAACAAGGCCACCCCCGAAGCTTGTTTTTTTTTTGCTAAACCAAACCAAACTCTCTTGTTAGTTAGGTAGCTAGCCTTCATACGTACGTACAACGTACAAGAGGGACTGGTCGTGGCAGCTCGCTTTTACTGGATGTATCAGCTACTTGCCTAGTATGCACTCTTGTATTTGCACCCCTAAATTTTTTCCTTTGGATTCACAGCCGTGCGGAACTACCGTATTTGCCTTTGCAATCTGACATGTACGTATAAGCAATGTTCTTTCGTTCGGTGCGACAACAACGACCACTCACTGGCTAGTCATCCAGCATCCTGATTAAGTACTAAAATGGCTTGACAAAAGAAACAGAAAAAACAAGTAAAAAACCAGGTCTGGACTCCTCCTCCAAATGATTTTTTGAATATCAATACTGATGGAGCTTTTAGGCATTCTCATAATTCAGGTGGATGAGGTTTTACCATAAAAAATTATCAAGGTCTTGTGCTGATTGCAGGAGCTGGGAATCTATTAAATGTAACTGATCCTATCCACACTGAAGCACTAGGCATGTTGCATGCAATCAATGAGGCAGCAAGACTGGGATGCCAAAGAATCATCCCGGATGCGGCGGTTCTGAAGCAAGCGATTACTACTGATGCATACGACGGCTCTAATCTGAGTGTGATTTTCAAAGAAATAAAAACTGTTATACGCCTATCCTTTCAATCATGTAAAGTAGAAGTTTGCCCACCATCTTGTAATATTTCAGCACATTGCTGAGCTGCTTATGGTGCGGGCATGGAGCAGGAAAGCTACCAATTAGTCTGGCTTGATCCGCTGCCGAATCATGTAAAAGACCTTTTAGCTGGCACAATGTCCAGCTTGTTAAGTTAATGGAATATATGATGTGTTCCTTTCAAAAAAAAAGGCATGTCCACTTCGATAAACACAACTACTCCCTCCGTTCCATACGTAAGATAGTCTTTGACACGAGTTTGCCAATCTTTTCTACACGCCTGTTTGCATATGGTAATGAAAGACTATTCAAGCATTATAATTGGCCACTGCCTTCTCATGGTTCAAGTACTTGAACATGCATGTTTAAGAATCACATTTAAATATGACATGAACAAGCCCACCCCCCTGTACTTGTATGCATGTTTTTTTTTGTGGTTTACACTCAACACAAACACATAACAATCAGCCTGCCCACATCCACGTCTTTATGTACACCTGTGGCCACTGTCTGCACGGCCACTCATTATATCCACTAGCTTAGCTGCGCACCACTTGCCTCTGTATGCTTGCATGCACACTAGCACAATCGCTCAATACGAATTGAGAAAAGTTCGTGAAACTAAAAAACATCCATGAATTAGAAAAAAAATATCATGATTTAAAAACAATAAAATGAATTTGAAAAGTATCTTGATATTATTTTTAAAATAATTTTAGAAAAATATTCATTGCTATTTTATAAAATGATGAAAAATGAGACGAACAATTATGAAAAAAATTAAACGTGGAGATGTAACTGGCCATTTACCCTCATCCTGTAATTGCATGCTTGTTGCGGGCATGCAGTTTCATGTCACTCGTGGACTTGTAACTAGGACAAAAATGAGTTGGGTCCGAGGGTAGACTTGCAACTGGGACAAAAATTGGTCAGGCCCACGGTTGTGTATCAAGGCTGGAGTTGCAACTGGGACAAAATGAGTCTGGCCCCGGTCGCATATTAAGGATGGAGTTGCAACTCGGATAAAATTGACCGACCCAGTTGCGTAACTCAGGATTGACCTCCAAGTCAGGTAAAAAGTTAGCCCCGGATTGCATGTTAGGGGTCTAGTTGGACTTGCAACTAGGAAAAAAATGTTGGAACCCACTTGTTTGTCGATGATGGACTTGTAAATGGGACAAGAAAAAAGCGCCACCAATTACATGTCAAAGGAGTTGCAACTTAGACAAAAGAGGTTGCCCCACCCCCTCCCCCCATTTGCATGTCGAGCGTGGACTTGAACCTAGAGGAAATGGGTCAGCCCCCAGTTATGTGTCGAGCGTCGAATTGCATCTTGGACAAAATTGGCCGGGTGTCCAATTGTGTACTAAGGGTGGACTTG
>NC_057795.1:38658942-38670047 GCF_018294505.1 Triticum aestivum
TTTTTTTTTAAATCACGAATATAATTTGTTAATTTCATCTAGTAGATGGAAGGAACACAGTCTAACTTCTTCTCTAAACCGTCATGGCCGGCGAGGAGAAGATGATACAAAAAAGACTTGACAGGCTGAGCTTTTGTTTCTTTAATTAAAATTGTCCAGAATTTGATGTAAAAAAAATTGTCCAAAGTCCAAACCGTCACGGCCTGTTGCTGCTCTTTTTTTCCAAGGAATGGAACTGCTCCTGCTGATGTCGGAATCCAGTGTGAGGGAAAACTCGCTTTGTGATTGGCTAACCAAACTGTCCCACGGATCGCAGATCCAAACCGTCCGCTCCTCTGAAATCCGAAGGCTAGCAAACACCCCCCCTCCTTCTGGATTCTTCAGCCCACCCACGCGCAGTTGTATTCTCCTCCACCGATACTTCCATATTCCCTGATCCCCCGCACCACCCTCCTCCTCCCTCTCCGGAGGACTACCATTATCAGAATGAGTCACTAATCTCGCGTCATTTATCTTTTTCTTTTAGTGCAAACGCAACATTTATCTATTTTTTAGGGGTACGCAACATTTATCTTTGATAAGAAATCACAGGCAATGGTCCCCAATGATTGCAAGCCCGACGACAAATTCGGTTAGTGCATTCCGACCTGCTATGGCCCTAGAGTTGTCAGTGATCGCAAATAACTTGATCATCGTGGGATGGGCCTTCCATAGGACGGGCATGTGGCCTATCATGGTTCCGTTCAACACTCATTGGAATTCGCATGGATCCTTCTAATTTCGCTCCTCTCATTTCATTGGTTAATTAAATGATGGATCTGGGTTTGTCTATATCATTTGACAACCAGGTGCTCGATCACGCTTAACTTTTTGAGCAACCAGCCATGGGGGACACCCCGACCTGAAGACTTGATTATATGTAGTATGAAATTGGCTTCTTTAAAAAAATGAAAAGGAGGATTTCCCCGGCCTCTGCATCAAAAAGATGCATGCAGCCATAACGGTTAGCGAAACATACATACAGCCATTGGTTACCACGTATGCATCCACAACTTGACGGTTGTTGAATCAGAAATATTTGGTTTTGTGAGTTATCGTGTCAACTATATTAGACTAAGAACAGTCTACTTAACAATTGCTCCCCTAGTTCATGCAGTGTAATCATGCAGCCTACTGCATATGCCTATAAATGCAACTATGGTGTGCGCACTGAACAACCGGTCGAACTGTACAACTTGATAGTGCATTAAAGAAGGACCGCGCCGAAGATAAAAGGGAGCAGGTGGCCGAGAGCGTGTCATTCGTAGTTGTGCCTTTCTACACCAGCCCTTCTATAGAAGTAGATATATGGAAGAGTGAATCGGGCGGAAGTTGGCAAGTATTGAATCTTGCTAATGGGAATGAGAGGGATCAAGACTAAATCGTTGTTCGAAAAAACCACGCTTGGACTTGAAGCAATCGTCTACTCGGCTGTGTTTTAGGCTAACTCTTCTCTTTATGTTACTCATGTATGTCCTTAAATCACAATTTGAAAACGCAAAGAAATATCAGGTGCGAGTACACACCCTCTAGCCACAAAAGAGGAGGTGGGAAGCTCTAGGAACAGATTTTCCTACTAGTCCTGCGCAGCATTTGACTGGAGAGAAACGCCTGGCCATTTCATTCAGAGTCCTAGACTGTTGCTGTTTCTTTGTCTTTCATTGCTAGCGATGTGGAGGCGTGCAAAACTGTATGTATATTTGGAGAGTGATGGCTCTGTAATTGTATTTGTCGCTTGCCACTGACCTTGCTCTCGTTTCCTGGTATCAAACTAGTAGTGTAAACAAGTTCATTAAACTTCACCAAGCCGGATAAAACAACATCGTCATCAACAAGGCGTACTTCACCAATGACTTCCATTGCGCGGCGCAGCCGAACGTTCAGCCGGTTTGAGACCATCCTCGCCCACCACTAGCGCACTATGATGCGGGTAGGTGACCTGAGGTATCGAAAGGCCTCATCGATCCGGATATCCATGGACGGGCGGCACTAGCGAAGGGGCTATGCGCGTCAAGCGATAGCCGCAGGGTTAACTAGGTCCTTTTATATACAAAACGGCCGTGGTTTGACCGAGCCGTTAACATCCGTTACCTTAGCACTCTTACCCCGTTGCCACGTCAAAAGTCCCGGTCAAGTTGTGTTTAGTGGTATCTGTCAAAGTTTAATTTTCCGTTCCTTGTTTTTGCTAGCTGGCAGTATTGTGGTGGTGTTTTTGCTAATGACCCCAGTATTGTCGTGATTTTATGCTTTTCACTCATTTTAGAGGGTGACTGATCGTGGGCTGGCTAAATGGGTCCGGAAAAGAGGCCTAGTTTACCAGGGGTAGCAGCCCTTAGGACCTCTAGCCCAGGAATTAGAACCCGCAGTGTAGGCTGAACTAGCCTGTAGATTTGATGGCCAAGAATGCACCGATCACAAAAACACAAGGCCAAAAGCCAAGCGGATGTTAGAGGGCTGGGAAGTGGTTCAGTTTTACTGTCGTAAATAAGTACATGACATGTTAATCAGAAAAAAGACTGACCTACCAAATCCTAGAAAAAGTAAAACATCTCATAGTAGTACCACCCTGTGGAATATGGCAGTTTGATGGTGCAATCAATGAGGACTGGGGCGTCATGGAATAAAAGGGAAGAAGCCATCGTGACTATCATTCGTAGTTCTCGCTTTCCACGTTCTTTGTAGAGAAATACCTGTATAGATATCTACTAGAAAGGGTGAATAGAAGGAAGCTCGCAAAGCGTAGAACCTTTACTAATGGTAATGAGAGGAATCAGGAATTAATAGAACATAGTGACATGCCATCCATCGGCAGACGAGCATCAGCAAGATAGTCCCATAAGAAAAACAAGAGAGTGCACGAGCTTCCAAGATGCGTCAATTCTTAGTCTTGCAAATAATCCACGAAACAGGAGGGCAGCCGCATTGGCGGAAGGCGCAGTGGAGCGGTAAACTGCAATAAACATTGCACGGTTATCTTCAAGTGACGCTAAACGCCATGTCACACATGAATATTCCGGACATGAGCTAGATGGATGTGACTGGTATCCGACAACAATGTATGTCTTATCTGTTCCGAATAGGGCGATGCTAGGCGCCGTTGCGCCGGCCGAACGTTTCGGCCGGTCGCACCCTAGCCATCAGATCGGCCCGTCCCGAGCCGTTGGATCCTTATCCAACCAGGTCATCGTCTTCCTCTCGCGAGCGCGTAATGAGCGTCGTCTTCCTCTCGTGAACCCCGTCTCCCCGGCCGCACGCGTCCCCCCTCGTTGCCGCCCCTCCCTCGCCTGCCCTCCTCGTCCCTGGTCGCCATCCTCGCTGGCCGTCTTTCCCGACCGCCTTGGTCGCCGGTCCCAGTCCTCGGTGGCCATCCTCGTCACCGGCTTTGCCCCATGCAACAGCCTGCCCCTGCGGTTGTAGCTTCCATGGCCACCGTTGCAGCTCCGGTGGCAACGACCGGAGCTCACCGGCGTGCTCACCGGTGTGCTTGCCGCGCGCTCATATCCCAGTTGCAACAAAAAATTCGAGCGCCAGGGGAGATGCCCAGTGCTGCAACCGACGATGGAAAAAGCTACAATCGCTGACGAAAAAAGCTTCAACCAGCTATGTAAAAAGTTTCAACTTGTACGACGGAAAACTATGGACGACCAAAGAAAAGCTACAACCAGCGATGAAAAAAGCTTCAACCGGCTATGAAAAAAGTTTCAACTCGTACGACGGAAAACTATGAACAACCAAAGAAAAGCTACAACCGGCGACGAAAAAAGCTTCATCCGACGACGAAAAAAGCTTCAAACCGTGGAGCCGTAAGCTATGGACGACAAACAAAAAGCTACAACCGGCGGTTACAAAAGCTACAACCGGCATTGAAAAAAGCTTCAAACTAATTGTCTTAGCTGTGAATCCCGCGATGGTGATGATGTCGTTTTGCTGCAACCATAGTTGGTTTTGCTACAAATGGCGTTGGAATTTGCTACAACCATTTTCACAGCTACTTGCTGCTGCTCCGCCGAGCTCCCACGCCTGCCCATGGCCATCGTCGCCGCGGTGCTGTTCCGGGAGGAAAAAGGTTCAACGGTTGCAGCTCCGCGCGTGGTGGGTTGCAACTCAGATGTGGTCGGGTCCGACGAGGGCAGGCAGAGCTCCGGTGGCGCGGATCCGAGCAGATCTGGCCGAGGGCAGCCGGATCGGCTGATTCCCATGGCGGTGGCGCCCTGGGAGGTCTCCGGCCGGCGAAGCTTGGCCATGGCAGCGGGGAGAGAGAGAGACGAGCGATGGGAAGAAGAGAAACAGGAGGGAGAAGACGCACGTGGGCGGCCCCCCCATCCTACGTGTCGCTAGGTGAGTCGCTCGGTACGTTCGCGCGTGGACGCGACCGGCCGAAGCTTCGGCCGGTGCCCCGTCGTGAAACGTTTCCCTTCCGAATATATTTATCATGCGAGACCGCGCAGTCATGGATACAAGTGCACGACAGCTGATGTCCAATTTGTTTGATCTGACCCACTCATTCATCTATTTTGGAACGGAGGGAGTATATGTTATACCAAATGGATGCATCTCCATTTTGGTAGCTCTCCAAAAAACTAGTACCATGTATCACAGTCATGGATACAAGTATTTCTCATAAAAAATATAGTAGTACTATTTTCATATAAAAATATAATTAGCTTGTTATTAATTTGCAAACAAGAATACTCCCTAGGCTGTCGTGCACTTGAGAGGAAGCCTTCTTGTGCAGTACATAAGTTTGACGGTTCACTTCATACGCTTCGTAAGGCGCCCCATAATTTCTATAGGACATGCGATATCTCGAGTTAGGAGTCAAATTACAGCCGAAGGGTCCATATATCACCGTCAAAATTGTTTTTATAAAATATTAACCATATACATGTCGACTAAAAGCCAATCTGGCAAACGTTAAACTGTTGGCTTTTACATTATCCTAGAAACCTTAAAATTAGGAGTTACCGGCCGTATAAGATTCCTTCTTTTCCGTGCTATTCTCTGTTGTATCATAACCGCTTTGCTTAATCCTAAATCTGAATATCCCAGAATGATCCATGCATCTACCATCCTTAAGAAGTTGCTCCCCACTATTGCGCATTGTCCACATTAGCATGATGCCACGTCGATGTTCTCTCAGCGTGCAACCTCCATGTCACCGGTCCAGTCAGATCAGCGATTCTGCACATGCGTAACGCTATGCATGTCCACATTACCAGTCCCGCGAAAATACATCCTACATAACTAGAGCGCACTTCTATGATCACCATGAATGTTAGTGGTCTGTTGTTTTACTATCGCTTCAATTCCCAGCTGTTTCGTCCTCCCATAAGCATGTAGGATGTAGCCATGCAATCAACGCGGCAGTCCCCGTCTGTTCCCGTCCTGTCCCATCCTCTCCCCCCTGCCTGAGTCGCTTGCTTTGTGCAGTTACGATCCAGCGACCAAACAGTCCCTTCGAATCTGACGGCTTCATAGCACAAGTACTGGGTAATCAAGAGTCGGCGACTTGAGAGGAGGCCTTCTGGTGGCCAAACCTGTCGGTCGCCCTAGGCTCCACTGGCTGTGTTCGGCAGCCGGAGTTGGGGGAGATGATAGCAGGGGCGGAGCCAGAAAATTGAGTTAATGGGTTCACTCATTAATCTATTGTGAAACTTTAGTATGACTAAGTCAAGTATAATGTCCTATTCCACACTATCATATAAGTTATAACAAGAGTATAGCACCAAAAGGTAGAATTGCAAATTGAAATGTGATAGCACTTATACTTTATACATAGAAAACAAAATACTACAACATTCACACACAAAAAACGCAAGACATATTAGTTTGATGAAATTATAAAAATTTATTGTTTACATGTAGAGTAGTACCAAAATAACTTCCTGATTTCAGGTGCAGCTTCCTGTTCCCGAAAACACCTGCAAAAATTTCTAGTTAGTTTCACAAGTGTATATATAATACCATCAATAAAAAAAGCATGTACTCCCTCGGTCCCAAAATAAGTGTTTTGAGCTTAGTACAAATTTGTACTAGAGCTAGTACAAAATTGAGACACTTATTTTGGGACGGAGGGAGTACAAATTAATCACTCACATCAACTCGCAACTTGTGAAAAATGTATCACTCGCAACTTGCCCCTGTTGTGATCCATGAAAAGGCAGCAACACAAATAAATATGGATCATCTTAATTATATTTCTTTGTACAGATGGTTTCATATGACTACTTAAATCAACAATATTTGATGCACTTTACCTGCGTCTAATGGGTGGCCTTTAAGTGTCCATATCATAATCTGAATCTCATGATTGGTTTCTGCTCGAGAAATATCGCCCCACAGCCAAGATCAATCAAAGTTCAGGAAAATTAAATTAGAAAATTAGTGCAAGGGGCACTACCGCGCTATGCTAAATAGAATTTGCATAAGGTGATGTGATCTCTCAGTATCTTGAATATGTACTGTGTGCCGAGCTGTTGTTGCTTTCTTGCGGGCTTGCTGCTGGAGACGGCGATGCACCGCCGCCGTGATGGGTGATGCGAACGAGAGTCGATTCACAATTGTACAAGACATGGAATTTGACGACCTGACGCACGCAGGAGGCAGTAGCAATTTACTTATGGGCCTTAACTGGGCTACTCACGTGAAGATTTGTGGACTAAAAGGCTTTTAGCTTTCAGTAAAAGTCTTTTAACTCGTGCATTCCAACTTTCGATGGGTGCAGACTTGATTTTCTACTGGGTTCACACACACGATTACGTACATACATGCACGTGGCAGCAAAAATTCGTTGGGTTCACTTGAACCCAACGCTACAACGCTGGCTCCGCCTCTGGATGATAGCAGCTAGGCTGCTGGAGAGTACCATGTAAAGTTGTCCTAGCGAGTAGCGACTAGGGTGTCTCCTGGTGGCGCATCTCGGTGGAGGAGGGTGCCCTGCACATGAATAAAGCCATGTGATTGCATCCTCGTGGTTGTCCCGCGAGCTCCGGCGAGGCCTGCAAGTGCTGCCAGTGCCAGGTATGTGGGGGAGTAGGAGTAGAATGTACAGTAGACCTCTGTCTGCCTGTAGGTGGGTAGACGGCTGTAGGGATTGTGGTGAAGCAGTGGGTGGCTCCTCATCTATTTTCCAATGTTGTTTTCTGATGATCAATGGAGCTGGTAACAGGGCCAATGTGGGAGGAGCATGGGGCAGGCTGTTCTTTGTGAGAATGGCTTTGGACAGTCGTTCTTCGTACTTCTACTATGCATGGGTATTGTTTAGATAATTTGGTGTATGCTAGCTTAGGGTGATATGGTAAATTGGTAATGAAATCGTGGATTACTACTTTTCTCAAAGAAAAATATATTCTATTGTTGTTGTTTGGGATCTTGACGATGCCTCTCTTGGTTTTGGCTGCAGGTCGATCCAGCCGCTGCTTCTCTTAGCTATACCGCATGTGATTAATTTTCTTGGCTCCATGGTCTACGGTCACACTGCTGCTGCACTAATTACGCAATGCAGGTAATGATGCTTCGATTGACTCATTCCGATGGTGTACATCTACCCATATTTTGTGCACCAAGATATTCATGTAAGTAGTTTGCTTCCTTTTTGAGATTCATACGAATTTTGGTCCATGGATTCTATCAAATTAACTCACACACCAACAATGATTTTCTTCTCATATTTAGTTACACTCTATAATTCATATGTAATTAGGACTGTAATAGGTAATGCATTATATAACTTTTGACAACAGGAAAATAGAAAATCTCCCTTTATTTATTCACATTCCTCAGTCCTATTTTTCACCTAATTTTTTCTTATTAGAGGGTTGATGTTATAGACATAATTTCTCATATGCAGCTCCATGTAGAAGATGCAATGTCCTATGTTATTTCCTTATGAAGAAGACACTTTCAATGACGACTTCCCATGCTATATTATCAACCACGCATGCAAGCTTCTCATAAAACTACACACGGTTTCTACCTAAAATTAGTAGTGATGTTACTTAAATTTAGGATTTGTTATCTATAAAGTGATCATGTCCATTTGTAATAGAGTAGAACTTCCATTAATACTCTTCTGGACTGTTCCTGTTATATACCGAATTATTAATATTGTGTACATTAATATCTCCCTTTGTCTTCAATTCTTCTCATATGGATAATGAATAGATCAAGGTTATCTTCTATATGTTGACGTTCATAATCAAAGAAATCATCATGATAAATCTCTGTGAGACTAGCAAGCTTATTCAGGTTGAACCTAAAATTCTCCATTTGCCAATACTTTATTGATCCAAAAAAATGTTCAAAGAAATATAGAATGAGTTATGAGGATCGATAAGCCACAAATTTTTTTAGGGGTGGATAAGCCAAGTGGCGACCCAGGTCAAGCATAGCAAAGTGTTTTGCTCGACGCCTCGATCGTTTGCCTTTTTTAGGGGAACCTCGATTGTTTGTTGCTTCGTGCGTGGGGGCCCGATCAATTCCTGGCTCAACTAGCTGGATGCATCCGCCCATATCTCTCCTTTTAGCGTAAAATGCGAGCGGTCAAAACCAACTAGCCAGGCAGCCGTAACATACATATGTATACATTTTTTCTTTGCTCAGAATCAAGGTATGGCGGCTGACATACCCTGCCCACCGGAGGCCTCCGCCAGTGCTTCGAACACATATGCTTTGTAGTATATGGGCAGTCTTTCAATTAACTAAAGATACTTATTGTACTGTGAAATGGCATCATATGGAAGCCATTTACTTCTTCTGCTAAATGAATTTCTGCTCTTGTAGGTACAGTGGAGAAGACACTCACGCACACCCCCAAAAACTTTGTATTGAATTAACATGTACCACGGCAACCAAACAATAGTACAAACTCTGAATCAGAAGTTATAAGGTGGCCCGTGCATCCTATTGTGATTTCTAAGACCCTTCCGCAGAAACAGAGGAGGAAGTTGGTAAAGTCTAGAACTAGCTGATGGGATTGAGGGGAATCGAGAAAGGATTGAACCTTTAACAGTTCGATGCATATACATGGTTCACAATAATTGCCAGATGTGATCCCAACTTGTGGTTAGATCATGTTCTCATAGATAGGGGGTGGCATTCGGAAGTCTGCTTCCAGTATGTGCCAGTAATCATCGGGATACATCATGTGTATTTGCAGCCAAACATCTGAGCAAGATTGGGCGATAACACCTGCAGTTAGAATACTTCGTGTATCATCGTATGATGGCTAGCGATGCTCAAATGAAAATTTAGTGCTCTCTGATGAAAACACGGATCCCATTTTTTAGAACATTTAATATAGAGGTACATATATTGCAATTGATATTTTTGCCGTGCGGGGTGCTTCTGTACACTCCTCCTTAATAAATATGAAATCTCATATTTTCATGCTTGTACTGGCTGATTGAGATTAATTGGAAGTTAGTTCGCTAACTCTATGGTTACACCATTGTAATCTCAACACAAAGTTCAATGTGTTCGCAATGCCTAAGAGCATCTACAGCCGGACATAGCAAATCCAGCCCCCTAAATGTCTACGGATGCATGTACAGGCAGTGACTGGTCACCCAACAAATCTCCGCTTGCCGTGTACCTCATACCCCCCCCCCCTCCCCCAAATCAATGATATCCATGCAACGTGAGAAACTGTTGATCATCAAACAAAACATAGCGATAGCCGGACATAGATCAACATAAATTACATACATGCATACAAAAAAAGTTGAGACCCGTGCAGCAAAGAAAACAACTTACTGTCACACTTGCAGCAAACTAAATTGCGAGGCAATGGAATGGGAGCAGGGCACCGTGATTACAAATCAGATCAAGTTCCAAGCACGTTTAGCTCACACTTAGTGATCCAGCACAAAAATACCTATAGCTTGACAAATATTACTATACCTAGAGGAACAATTGTAACATCTTTGTAGAGTGGGGCTGAACGCCCAGATGAAATTCATGTCCGGGTGACGCATGCATCGTGTGAAAACTTTCTTGCACTGTGTATTCTGTTTCTAGTACTTAAACAGATATCGAAAAACATCATACCAATGTTTACCAGCGCTACACACTTGCTAAGAGTATAAATTTGATATATCGGTGCTACAGAATACATAGTACCAATGTTTGACTGCAAGAAGAATTTTTTTACTTCATTATCAAAGTAAATCATACACCACGAATTCATCGGTAATGGATATTTAGTCTTTGTATTATTTTATAACATAAATTGTTACTAAATTGCATGTCGTTCTCTGCAAGATTGCTAGTTATCTCTATGTTCCTCCAATTACATAGGCCTGCAACATTCATAAGGTTTGCCAGGTTCCTGGTTGGCTAATTGCAGTGAAAAGATGTAGGGGGCATACAAAATTTAGTATGATAGTCTTTCGGTTTAAATGATGATACATATTGCATTATGTAATGTATTATATGGAGGAGTCCGTATTAGAATCCATAAAAGGACTAATATTTAGAAATGGAGGGAGTACAAAATAAATTTCTGCTCATGCATCAAACAGTGAAGCGAAGCGAAAATCCTTGTATTGAATTAACATGTACGATGACAACCAAACAAGACATATTGGGACTCAGAGAACATAATAGGACATCTGGTGGCCCTTTCTCTCTACACTCAAAAGAAATACTGATGCAATTTGGTACAGCTATTACTTCTCATCCCCTTCCATAGAAAGAACTACAGAAACATATTTGAGAAAGAGTGAGGAGGACATTAGCAAAATATATAACCATACCAACTGAAGCAACATGATTCAGTTATGGGTAAAGCCAATAATAACATGATGGTTACATCATACTAACAATGAGCATGATCTATGTTAGCATGACTTGAGGATATATCAAATGACGGCTGATAATATACAACACCCAAAAGTATCCCACAAGTGCGTGCAAGTAAACTTGGCGGCATGCAACATCTATCGGCAACCAGAGCATGTAAAGATTGTCAAGAAACAATAGAGAGTGTAGAAGTTATACCACCGTATGAGGATTATCTTTTTTTAGTTGCTTGCAAGTGTGAACCAAGAAGCCAGGAGAAAAACTCC
>NC_057795.1:38670207-38673869 GCF_018294505.1 Triticum aestivum
GGGGGGGGGCAAAGTACAGAAAAGTATATTTCCCTCAGTGAGAACCAATGTATCAATCCAGTAGGAGGAACACACAAGTCCCCAATAATTGCACCTACACAAACAAATAAATACTTGCACGCAATGCGATAAAGGGGTTGTCAAACCCTACACGGTTGCTTGCAAGGATGAGATCTGATAGTGATAGATATAAAAGATAAATGAAAGAGCAAAATAAAATAAAGGATAATAAATTGCAGCCAGGTATTTTTGTGTTTTTACTTTATAGATCTGAAAGTAATATGATAGAAGATAGACGCGGGGGCTCTGTTGGAAAAGGCAGTGTCTAGGAGACGCTTAGGCGATAGGCGATGGCCAAACATCTTGCCTAGGTAGGGCAAGTGAGACATTGTACACCCAAGGGAGAAATCATGCCATATTGCACTCATATGTCAAACTGGCCAAATTTCAATGGCAGTCAGGGGAAGATCTAGGAGCTTGTTGTGGGTCCCATAGCATCCCCTATAAAAATGGAAAATTAGTTTACATAGTCTATTTGACAAAAAAAATTGGACTGTTTGTTTGCTTTATGGTAATGCTTAGGCTTAGTCAACCGCTATCCAGAATCCATCTAGTGTATTAAGTTAACAAGAACTGAGTAACACCTTAAACAAGATGACATGATGCAGTAAACATCAGAGCTTATTACCATTTAGCCATAGCACCCCAGATTAATCCATGGACTCATAAATGCTCCACCCTGGAAGGACTAGCTCCCAGACATAGTTTGCCATCCTCTACAGCCCTCCTATGCGTTGTCTCGTGGTGACCGCGCAGTGCTATGTGCACAGTGGCCGCGTCCACTGGTTGTTTGTGCTTCGGTACCACTCCCCCTCGTCGTGTTAGAGCTTGTGAGCATGTCTAGTGGCTGCATCTCATCGTCGTTGTTCCCATGGACCCCTCCCCCTCCGGCAGCTTCCTTACCGACGCAAACCGCCGTGTGCCCACGGACGTACAGTGGGGATTTGGCTCTGCTCGTCGCCATCATCATCCTCCCAGTGCTCCCTTGGCTGCCTCTTCCCCATGAGACTCCCCCTGTGCATCCTCCGTCGCCTACCCCCGAGCTCATGCATGCGAGCACGCGTCTGCGGCGCTGGACATGCGTTTGCGGCGGTGCCAGCTCGACCTCCTCCCCCGCTGGCTATTTAAGCCACTCCCGAGCCCATCCGAGCTCTCCATCGACCTCTCCACCTTCCTCAGGTCCTGCCTAGCCACTTGCCTGAGCCTCGGGGTCCCTCCTCGCTGGAAACCATCGCCATGGCCGCTGCTCGTTTCTGGCTAAATTCCGACACTGTCGAGCTCGTCCACTCCTCTCACCACCACCATTAGCCTCCTCCACCTCCTAGACCTCCCCCCGTGCATTCCCTCCCCTCCGGTGTCCATCTACCATGAGCTCCCCGTCGACCGTAGATCGCCGTCCGCCGCGGCTGGCCTCCCGCTCAGCCCAGCCCTTCCCCGCGGTTGCGTCTTGCCTGGACGGGACTGCCTCGCTCCCCTAAGCATGCGGGTGGTCCAGGCCCCGCATTTGGTAGCCTACGGCGCCGGCAACCGTCGCTGGAGCTCGCCCCACCCTCTGCTCCACGGGTGGGTGAGCGGTTGAAAACAACGACCGCGCCCGAGGACCCCACCTGCCCACGGGCCTTGCCAGTCAGTCCCTGAGGCATTGACCTGGAGTCGTTGACGTGGATAAGTGGCGGACCCCGCCTGTAAGTCTCATGTGTTGAACCGAGCTGCTGAGGTGGATAAGTGCATTAGTAGAAAAAGGGCAAATCTGAGACACATTAGTGCCAGTTTGATTTTGAGCCGGCACTAATGTGTCCATTAGTGCCGGTTCCAACGGCTAGCCGGCCGGTCTCATTAGTACCGGTTCGTGGCGAACCTTTAGCACCGGTTCGTGGCACGAACCGGTACTAAAGAGAGTGGTGGCAGGATGTTGTCAGTCCGGGGCCCGTCCAGCACCTTTAGTACCGGTTCGTGCCACGAACCGGTACTAAATGTCGATGTACATAAACCCTTCGTCCACCCAAGCCACTCTGTTCTTCCCCTTTCCCCTCACTTTCCTCTGTTCTTCCTGTCTCTTCCTCGAGCTCCTCACAAATTTTGCCCAAAATTTGTCAAGATTTGAAGGCCCCCATCCATTCAAATGATCACAAAGGTTAGCAACTTTGTCCTTTCAACTCTCATTGCTAGATTAGCTCTTGCAATGCTTTGTATAGTGATTAATTTGGGACGAATTATATTTGCTAGTATTTGATTTATATGCAATTTGAGGTCAAAAATAACACTTAGTTTGCATATGTAGGTGTGGTTTACTTAGTGCCTTCTAAATCTCCGTCGTAACCACCGTCGATCGCCTGCACCGTCCCGTCGCCGGCACCACCTTGTGGTGAGGCTCTTGTTCATGAATGTTTTACATTACCAAACTGATGTTTGTGTGATTTGGATATATAGTTACTCGTATAATTGTCTTACCCGTACGTTGTTTGTTATACATAGTGCCATGGTTTTGATATCCGTCCCCGTTGGCCCTCGTCCTTGTTATGATTCGGATGTGGTATATTCTCTTTTAAAACTAGTTGTTGCATTTCGTGTTTATGACAAATTATGCCCATCAAGTTGACATAGATATTTTTATCTAGGAGGTATGTGAACCAAATATTTTAGAACTAGTTGAACATGGTAATTTATATTTCAGTTTTATTGTGTTGCTATTTGGTGTTCTGAGATTATGAGGAAGACTTGTTTGAGACTATGAGAAAGACTTTTTTTTTACGAATGACTATGAGAAAGACTTACATTTGATTGAGTACTGATTCTGGTTTGCTATTTAGTGTTGGTGATGTGATGAAGTTTATGGTGATACGGTGATTTATATCTCATTTTGTCCTTTTTGTGACAGAGAACTAGAGATTATTAGTGTATATGATGAGCGATGCTGCTCTTCTGCTGCAGGTACATGAACAGGGGCGGCGTTGACAACATTGGCCTCCTCCAGCAGCCAATCTTCGCCCCGCTCCTGCTCCGAGCTCCTTTAGCAACCTCACCACCTCGCCTGCTGCCTGCTTCGTGCTCAGCTCGCCTACGAGATGTTCGATCAATTGACCAAATCGAGCCAAGCCAAGTCTGCCTCTCTTGCCTGGGCATGGACGACCATCAGGTACTTACCATCATCAAGTAGTCGAGTACCAGAAGCGATGCTGACAGAGAGGAAGAGGCTACATAAGGATTCTTGTGTCCCAAAAGGTATGTTCCTTTTTGCCTATTCATGTTCCATGCATTACCTGGCTCACCGTGTCCAGTCAACTCAGCTCACAGTGATCAATGATTGATCAATATTAACACGATTTGATTTTCAATTTAAAGCGGAGCCTACTAGATTATTGGATGTTTGGATGGTCGATATATGTCACTCTCTGACTCTCAGTTCATTCTATCTTTGCGTTTTTTTACTATAATGTTTCTATCAGGCGAAGCAAAAGAACGTGGAATTAGTGATGGCCAAACTTTAAAATGCTTTGCATCATTAGGGTTGTTATTACAGTCCATATATGTATTGAAAATAACCTGACTCTTCTGATTTATAATGAACTTCTGCTCATGCGCTTCAGTGAATCTTATTTTGC
>NC_057795.1:38676253-38688239 GCF_018294505.1 Triticum aestivum
CTCGACCCCGACACGGCACCCCGACACCGACACGACACCCCGACCCCCGACACCTCCCGAAAAGGTGTTGTTTGGCCTTCCAGAGGCCGACGGGGTCATATATTTTGTGAATTATTAGTTAGGTCATATATTTTTCGATTTTGTTATGAAAAACATCATATATAATTGTGTTGATTGGGTAGTTTTAAATGTGCAGTTGTTTCATCACTGCGAGGTTTGGTGTTCGACGACCTCGCCATGCGTTTGACGAGCTATGCCCCTTCGTTCGTTGGTGAGCACAAATGACATGTCCTCCTCCCCCATTAATTATTTGATCTATTCCGATGAAACATGATAGCTAGCTATATATGTGTCTTGAATCATCAGTATGCGTAACCAATATGTGTCTCCCGTTCGAAAGCTTCATAGTTATAAATATGCATGCATTTGCATATTTATAACCTTGATTCTTTCGAATTGTCCAACACTATCCATGGACAGCCCGAGTATGTGTAGATTGGGTTCGTTTTCCCATATGCTTTGCTCCGGATCCGACGCATAAATTTCGTCAGTGCCTCCCATGTTGTTCTCCGGGTACACATTCTCTCTGTTTATTGCAGAGACATGTATCAGGAGAACAGCGGGGAGGTGCTGCCGAAATTTTGCGTCGGATCCGGAGCATAGCATGGGAAATGAACCCAATCTACACATACACAGGTGGGATTAGGACATATCATTACCTATTAGAGTGTAGGTTGCATGGACGTAATAAAATTGACAAAGTAGATCAACTGATGAATATATACATGGTGAATTACATATATAATTGTTGTGTGTCCAGTAGCTCTGAAAGTCAGGATGAGTGATCGTGCGTGGATGTATACCGGTCACACTGGTCAGAACAAATGGAGCGCTGAATGGTTCAAAAAAACCAAGGGGTTTGTGCAAGCCGCATTTGCAAATGGCCAAAAGAAAACCTGGTGCCCCTGTTTACGGTGCGACAATTGGGAAAAGAGGACAGAGGCTGAAATGGGCAAACACCTGCAGAAGAGTGGTTTTATGCCTGATTATACGGTGTGGACATTTCATGGTGAGTCTTCCCAACATGACCGAGCTGAGGTGGATCATCGTCGCACCGACGAGCATGGTACCGGGATGAAAAACATGGTGCAAGACTATGATGATGCTCGGGATTCGGACGAGGAGATGGAGAAATCTGCAAAGGCCTTCAATGAAATGTTGGAGTCTTCAAAACGTCCGCTCCACGAGCACACTGAGCTTTGTCAGTTGGATGCCATCTCACAAGTAATGGCTCTGAAGGCTCAGTTCAACTTGGGCAGAGAATGCTATGACGCAATTATGACAGTATTTGGACGCTATCTACCCAAAGGCCATGTAATGCCTGCAAACCTGTATCAGTCGGACAAAATCTTCCGTGCACTGAAGATGCCCTATGAGAAGATACATGCATGTGAGAAAGGATGTGCCTTATTTAGGCTTGACTATGCGGACTTGAACTATTTTCACATTTGCAAGTCTTCCAGGTATATTGTGGTAGACAACGGTATGAGTGAGAAGACACAGACCAAAATCCCCGTTAGTGTTCTTTGGTATATGCCAATCGTACCAAGACTTCAACGTCTTTTCATGGCCGAAGAGACGGCCAGCCAGATGACATGGCACAAAACAGGCAAAAGAACCGAACTAGATACAGATGGGAATCTGATGATGGTACACACATCGGATGCTGTTGCGTGGAAAAAGTTTGATGAATTACATGCTGACAAAGCGGCGGATCCGAGGCATCCTCGAGTCGGCATCAGCACGGATGGGTTCAGTGTGTTTGGTATGACGGCAACCCAATACAGTTGTTGGCCCGTATTTGTCTTTCCACTCAATCTCCCCCCCGGACAGATTATGCAAAGAAAGAACATTTTCCTGACGTTGACAATTCCAGGGCCCAACTATCCGGGGAAAAATATGAATGTGTACATGCAGCCGCTTAAGGACGAATTGCAAGAAGCCTGGGATAATGGGTTCAAGACATACGACGCCTATAGCAAACGGAACTTCATAATGCGTGTCTGGTACATGTACTCGATGCATGACTTGCCGGCGTATGCGCTATTCGTTGGCTGGTGTGCGCACGGAAGGTTCCCGTGCCCCACATGCAAGGGAGCTCTTGAATTTCGTTGGCTTTAGGCCGGTCGCAAGTTTTCTTGCTTCGACATGCATAGACAATTCCTGGATCCTCGCCATAAGTTCAAGAAAGACAAGAAGAACTTCATCAGAGGTAGAGTTGTCAAAAACTCTGCACCACCTACATTGACAGGCCAACAGACCCTGGATCAGTTAAACGCTCTCGAGCCAGATCCACAGCGTCCAGGGTACTTCAAGGGGTATAATACTAAGCACGCATGGACTCAAAAAACATGCTTATTGGATCTGCCTTACTTCAAAGACCTCCTTTGCCCACACAACATCGACGTGATGCACACTGAGAAGAATATCGCCAAGGCACTTTTTGGTACATTGTTCAGCATAGATGGGAAGTCAAAGGATAATACTAAGGCAAGAGTCGATCTGGAAGCGCTATGTGATAGGCCGTTACAAAACATAAAAGAACCGAAAGGAAAGCAGAACTGGATGAAGCCAATGGAATGGTTCAATCTTGGAAGGCCAGCTATGAGGGAAATTATCTTGTGGGTGCAACAGCAGTTGATGTTCCCCGATGGGTATGCAGCGAATCTAAAAAGGGGAGCGAATCTTGATATGGTCTCAAGAGTCATGATTGGCACATATGGATTGAGCAGGTAATGTCGGTGATGTTGCGTGGCTTCATCCCTGAGGATGAATGGCTAGTACTGGCAGAACTCAGCTATTTCTTCCGTGTTCTTTGTGCGAAAGAATTATCGCCTGGCGTGCTAGAAGAAATGGAAGAGTTGGCGCCGGAGTTGATCTGCAAGTTAGAGAAGATCTTTCCACCGGGCTTCTTTAATCCAATGCAGCATTTGATTTTGCATCTCCCGACCGAGGCAAGATTGGCGGGGCCCGTGCAAAATCATTGATGCTACCCAACTGAGAGGATGCAGAAGATGCTTCGAGAAAAATGTAAACATAAACGTAGAATTGAAGCATCGATGGCTGATGCATTCATCACAGAGGAGGCGGCGAACTTCGTAACAACACACTAGGAAGCCAAAAATCGTCATTTGCATAATCCGAAGCCTCGGTACAATGCTGACGACCCTAAAAAGGGTGGATCCAACCTCAGCCTATTCAAAGGGAATCTCGCACCAGCTAGTGTTTCACATCCAGTATCTTTGGATAACGAAGAATGGCGGACCATTTCGTTGTATATCTTCAACAACCTGATAGAAGTGCAGCCGTACATCGAGTAAGTTCTCGGTACATTGTTTCGCAACTTCTATTTCCTTTTAACTGCTCTTAATCCTGGATATGTCATACAGTCGATACGTCGCCATATTCTCGTATGGAGCGGAGATCCAAAAGGATTCCGTCTAAGAGTATGAGCTTCTCGCAAAGCAAGGAGGCGGCTATCCCGGTTTCATCTGTTGGTTCAAACAAACGGTAATTTCTATTAGACAATTTCATTTCATTCGCTAATTTGTGCGTAATGCAACAATCCTTTCATATTAAACGTGTAGGCTAATTCAGAGTCTATGGATGCCAAATTGAGACAAGTCGCTAATGGTTTTGACTATAAGGTCCGTTCATTTGACAAGTACGACATCAACGGGTATCGCTTTCGTACCTATGGCAAAGAGCAATCTATGGCCGACAGAAAGTCTACAAATTGTTGTGTATCTGCGATCGGCGAACGAGGTACCGAGTATTATGGGAGAGTTAAAGCAATTTATGAACTTCTGTTCTATGGTGAAAACTCACCGAATGTCGTAGTCTTCAAATGTTATTGGTTTCAGCCGAAGGAGACTAGAAGGACTCATGAACATATATGGCTAGTTGAAATCAACCAAAGCACCCATTTAGATGTTCGTGATGTCTATATTACGGCTCAACAGGCGACCCAGTATTCTATCTACCGTGGGCCTGTCAAACTAATCGAAATCTGAAAGGTTGGCATGTGGTTTATGAAGTGCCGCCACGTGCTAGACTTTCTCCTCCAAAGGAAGAGGATTGTGAACCTCACATTAACCCAGACACATATGAAGGAGAATTCTTCCAAGAGACACGTCTTTCCAAAAAGCGTTTCAAGAACCGCTCTACTTCACCCCAAAACATTGAAGTAGACAACGACAGTGAATCCGACATCACTCCAGAGGAGGAACAAAAAGAGCCGGAACAAGAAGAGGTTACTGCTGTGGATGACCTGTCAATGCTTGACCGATTACGTCAAGGTGGCGTTGCACATGTTGATGTCAATGAACCCTATGAGCACATCATTGATTATAGTGATGATGATGATGATTATGCATTTATTGATGATACTGATCGAGATTATTAGTAGTCAGGTATTCAATTTTTTATGTTGTACTTGATGATGATACACTTAAGTGATATACATATTATTATTCATGTCGGTACTTTTTTTATGTTGTACTAATTTCGTTTATTCTTTGTCATGGCAGGTGTTGAAAGATGGAAGGGGAGCCGACTGAGGCCAAGGACAAACGTGCCCAAATTGAAGGTGTGCCACACCATCAAGGTAGCTCCAACTTATATCAGTTCGGGCGGAATTGGGTATGTGGTTTGCTTCATGATTAATGAAATTCATTCATCATGCTATCTTGAGCCCTTTAATTACTAATTTACTTTGTTTCTCTCTTTCAGGCATGCTACAATAAGACGGATAAGGTACCAGAGGGGTATGACCTGTATGCCATGGCCCACACTGCCTCTTACAAGCAAGTCAAGGGGAAGGCGGGAAAAGGGCAGGAGTTTAACCCGAGCGAGATTCCCATTGATCCAGAGCAGGTGATGATATCTAGTGGCGGGAGGTCCCGTGGCTCCATAGCCATTGATCCAGAGATTGCTCCTGAGACCACGGTGAGTTTAATTTGAATGGACGTTACTTGCTAGTCTTAACATTTGTGCGTCATCATGCTAACGAAACATTGGAAATGATCTTTGGCGCAGCGTAACTCCACACAAGCATCACACGATCCTTCTCCAGCTACTGGCACGAGCCAGCCCACTCCTACACCTCCATGATCAAGGTAAGTTTCTCTAGTTTTTTGCTTAACAAATGCATAAAGACCTAGACTTAGCTTTATTTCCTCAATATGCTTACCTTAATGACCTAGAGTTAGCTTCTTTTCCTCCAAAATGACTTAATAAGCTTACTGACCTCCAAAACCAGCCATTTTACCTAAGTTAGCTCTAAAACGATCTATACTTAGCTTTGTTTCCTCCAAAATGACCTAAGTTAGCTCATAAACGACCCATTTCACCTAGGTTAGCTCATAAACGACCTATTTCACCTAGGTTAGCTCATGAACGACCTATTTCACCTAGGTTAGCTCATAAATGACAAATTTCACCTAGGTTAGCTCATAAATGACCCATTTCACCTAACTTAGCTCATAAACGATCCATTTCACCTAACTTAGCTCATAAACGATCCATTTCACCTAACTTAGCTCATAAACGATCCATTTCAACTAATTTAGCTCATAAATGATCCAGCTCACCTAAGTTAGCTAATAAATGGCATATACTTCTTCTTCTAGTCTTCTTCTTCTTCTAACTTTCTTATTTGTCATTTTGCAGGTTTCATTCACTTCACGGAAGCCAGCATCCTACGATGGATTGCTTGTTTTTTCCTTTGATGCACTTCTTGTATTCTACTCGCTTGCTATGATGAAACTAGATTGCTATGATGAAACTCCGCATATTGTAATATGTATGGATTGATGGGACTATGTGCAACCTACTATGTATGTATGGATGGATATATATGTGCTGGATATTTATTATGTTGGATATATATGTGCTGGATATTTATGTGATGGATATGTATGTGCTGTGATAATTGTTGGATATAAGAAAAAAAATAAAAAAGAGGCAGTACAGGCTCTTTGCCGTCCGCAGCAGACTCCAAAGAGCCCTTTGCTGTCGGTGGCAGACGGCAAAGGGGACACATGGCGGCCACCCGTGCTTCCTCAGAGATGAGCTATTTGGCAAATTTGCCTACCGTGGCGGACGACAAAGCTAAGCTGATGGCAAAGACTTTGCCTTTGCCGTTCGCCGTGGCTGACGGCAAAACACAGCGGGCGCTGACGCATTGCTGACGTCAACTGGCGGACGGCAAAGAGGCGCTCAAATTTGCCGTCCGCTGGCTGACGGCAAAGGCCGCCGTTAGCCGCCTAATGGACTAACACTGGCGGACGTCCAGTATTTTGTCGTCACTCCTCTTTGCCGTCCGCCGCTGTAGGCAAAGCACTCTTTGCCGACCGCCATAAAAAGCAGACGACAAAGCGCCTATTTGCCGTCCCTGTCTTTGCCGTCAGTGTTTGCCGTCCGCCGCTGACGGCAAAGCATTTTGCCGTCCGCCGTTCCTGGCTTTGCCGTCCGCTGTGGCAGATGGCAAAGTAGCTGATTCCTGTAGTGTATGTTACTGTTAAATACCGCTGTAACGCATTTTGGGGCCTTATATAGTATGTGTTACTACCTGCCGTCCAACACAAAATGACGCGTTACTGGAAATTACCTTATCACACATTTTTGTATGTGTTACATGATTGTGTTACTTAAAGTCTGTTTTGTTGTAGTGAACATCAATTTGGCTCAAGGTAATACACCCTACTTTGCATAATAAATCATATTAGGCTATTTTGGATGCAGCCAGGATGCTGAAAAGTTTGTTTAAGTTCTTCTAGCTTGCTCTCGAATATTAGCTTCTACTTGCGCGCGCTGATGTAGAACCATCAAATGTCTCATTTAGATATATTCTGAAAGATCCTGTGTTGATGATCTTTGAGCAAAGAAGTGTATAACTGCAAGGATCTGTTATTTTGATGCAATACTACGTCTGATAATATCTTCTAGCATTCCCTGTAAATTTTTTGCTGACCAATATTTTACTAAACTAATTTGTACAATTCAATACAGACTTGCTTGGGGAGGTTAATATCCCATTTTGTCAAGATTTCCAGAAAGTGCTAGCAGAAGGGTCATCCTGTAATGTGCCTCGATACGCAGGTTCCGCCATGGCACCTTCGCTATTGGCTGCTGCGTGCCAACCCTGTCCATCATGCGGTGCTGGTGTCGAAGCAGGCGGAGGTTTTCCTTGTGGTTGTCGGCGATGAGAATGTGCACCAGCTCCCGTCGATCTGCGACCCACAGCTGGCGCAGGTCAACTCGCTCCAGCGGACGAATGTCGTTGACATTCCCATTGGTATGCAGAGGGGAGCAAGATCCGGAGCCTGTCCATGACAGCCGCTCGATGGCCGCACATCCAGCTCATCACAGGGTGAGCTGCGACCGCGCTCGCAGGGAAGGCAAGCAATGGTACCGAGCAGGCGAGACGAGCTCTGTCGGCGAGCAGGCGTGGGCGAGCTGGCAACAGTGAGCTTCAGTGGCATGCGCATGCGTTCCGAAGATTCTGTACTCCTATAATCATGGTCATGGTCGCACTCTTTTACCAACTGAAATTCATTGGCAATTGTTGGATTATCTGAGTCAAAACTAGATTATGGAAACTGAAAGCTATTAAATATTTTGGATTGTGAATTCCATGGCACTGCAAGTTCAAATAAGAAGTTCATGTCCTAATATTTGTGTAAATCATGTATTGTGAACAAGTTAAAGTATGAATTCAGGTAATACGTCCATCTCATACAGAAAGCTTGAAACTTTGTATTGGTACTGTTCATGATTTAGTGAGTGCAACAAGGCCAGTTTAAAATTTCAGGCTGAGCTGTTTATGTGGTACTTTAGTCCACTGTTATGATCACAAATGCGATAATTTTTTGTTTTAATGATGAAGTTTTATAGCGCCACAAGCTTTGAATGATCTTACGGCTAATGAACTTCCATAAATTGTAGTTGAGGTTGCAAAAGTACAAAGTGATTGGAAAATATATTCTCGTTGACCATCCTAGCATATCCACTGATGGATCTAACTTCTACTTTATTGTTTGTTTTGTATCCAACAATAAAGTATCCTTCCGAAAGATGTCGAAGCAGGCAGATTTATAGTTGATGGTATGGCTAGCATCCAAGGTGAGACACCAACCTCAATGCCTATTTCGAATGCAATGCTCTAATTTTGCGTGAACTACCAGCTTCACATTTTATGTGGTTACTTTATAATGTTTTATTCATGACTAGCAAATCCTTGCGGCCAGTAGTCTAGGAAAGTAGCCAGAGTCGATGTTACTATATGTGGTTTGCCGTTTGTCTATGTAATAATCTAGCTGCTAGCATACCCACTTGGTTGTTGTCTCGACAAGACACATATCTGAAAACAGACTTAGATCTTGGAGCTTACATCTGCTTTGGTGTTCCTCTGTTCTAATTGCCATGTTTGCATTTTTATTTGATTTAGGTGTATAGGTAATGGCAAAAATGAACCATGATACTCTGATATTTACGTTCCAATAGCATTTAAATTCAGATTCAAAAGAAATAGCAATTGGATCTATTAAATTGTGTGCCAGCGAAAAGAAGTGGAAACATGGATAGATCTTTGGGGGCGTGTGACGATTTTATTTCTCACATTGCAACACACAGGCACATTTACCTATATATATAATCTACTGTTAAAGGGAATTATGCGTTCATAACGGTACGTTGATGGTAGGTTCATCCATTATGTACGTCGATGGTAGGGAAGTTGGGTTCAATAGCCATCACTGAACAAACGTGTTCATCTAACCTGACTACTTCGGATATTCAATCAAATTTGAGTCTCCCGGAAGGTAGCGAATTATGTAAGCCAATTAAAATCGGTATCCATTGATTGCTATGTACTCCGTGTATAGCTTGAATGAAACAAAATCATGGATTTCCTGTCTTAACTTGTTTTTTGTGTGTGCATATCATCGGGATCTCATCTGGTTTTGTGTGGGCTTAGTATTGTTCTAAAAAATACCAGTACCCACATCAAACTTTTTTCAAATGTTCTGGGGTATATAATAAATGTGTTGTGTTTTAGAACTGTATTGCAGCCATACTTAAAAAGCCATTTCTACATGTCAATACAACCTGCATTTCAGGCTTACTTGAAAAAACACCACACATACATATCAATATCAGGGCCTCAATTTGGAAACTGGTACATACGGTTCAAATTCTTTGTCCAATTCTGGTCTCTATCTTCTAGAAAAGCACAAGGGTTCGCAATGCATCAATCAGCTTACTTTCAATGACGATCAAGACTCCCAAAATGCGTTTTTTTCATGGTGAAAAGATGCTCAGGCACACATCATTGTTAGTTTTTCTCATGCCATGCTTGGTCTGTAACTAAATTTTGGAAAGTTCATTGGATGTTCCGCAAGTGTGCAACCAAACTTGTATGACTCACGTACAAATAAATTATTCATAATAAAAATAAAATCATTGTATGTGTTTTAGAAATTATGTCACACTTATGTAAAAAGGATGTCTTCTTCTACCAAATAAAGAGGCGATAATGGTAAAAATAATACTTTCTTTAGGCAGTCTCCATGCTTAGAAGGTTGGAACGTTGAGATATTAGAAATCATGCATTTGTATAAAAGATTATTGTAAACTTTTTTTTTGATCTGGGAAGATTATTATAAACTAGCGGTGGCTCAAATGTGCTCCCCATGGAATATCGACTGGCGAAGGAATGAGAATAGCGACATGAACTCCAGATTTCTATGATGTGTTTGTATTCGAATTAAGAAAAAGGTCAGATAATAAAAATTGTTTTGTGTCTTGATAAAAGTTTTAAAAAATAGAGACAACAATGTAGGCACATCACCACCACCACCACACACACAAGGATGGGTAATACAACCCTTCTAACCATTCAACTACCGGTTGGGTTCAATAACCTTTTTTTTAGTTGACAATAACATAGTATTGTGTTTGATGGTCTGATTATCAATAAAAAAATATGTGTGTTAGCTGAGACGTGCATAGTTCTTGGTTATTTTAACTCTATGAGAAGAATCTTAATTTTTTAAAGCCCGTGTCTCCTTAAATCACAAGTTGCAAACGAAAAAAAACATCAGGTGTGAGTACGACACCCACCTGTACCCACCAAAGAGCAGGTGGGAAGCTCTATGAACGGATTTGTCCTCCTAATCTTGCGGAGCCTTGGACTGGGCAGAAACGTCTGGCCATTTCCTTGAGAGTCCTAGAGTACTGTAGCTGTTTCTTTGTCTTCCATTGCTAGCAATGTGGGCGCGTCCAGAATGGGAGTAAATAGCATAAAACTACTACTTCACAGGTTAGGATTTCAAAAACTGACGATTTTTATTTTTTTTCAGATAACTACCAAACGGGTGGTCGGCTGTTTCAAAAAACCCAAAATACCCGTTGATTAAAAATTAAACCTGTTTATGACAGGTCGGACCCGCACCGAAACGTTCCGTCTATTTTGACCATGTGTTTGACCATTAACTGACATGTCCGGCCCACATGTCAGTGTCTGAAAAAGCAATCGAGTCCCTGGAAGTTTTCAAAAAAAAGCAATCGAGTCCCTGTGAGTTTTCAATCAAGTCCCTATAATACTTTTGCAAAAAGAAATTAGGTCCCCGGATCCAGAGGAGGCGCACCCACCATGGCAGGAGCTCGATCTCGAGTGCTCTTCCTGGAACTGCGACGCCACCTCCTCCAGGCCGCGAGCCATGCCCGTAGCGGCCGGATCGACGCCGTGCATCGCCTGCGGCAAGCGAGCCGCGCCTGCAGCAGCCGGGTCGACGCCATGTGCCTGCGGCCTGCGATCGACGCCCGCAGTAGCCGGGTCGACGCAGTGTGCCTGCGGCCGGCGAGCCGCGCCTCGCAGCGGCCGGATCCATGCCGCCCCTCGCCTCTGGTCATCGGCATGCCCCGCCTCGCCTGCGCCGGCGGCCACGCTCTGCCTCCGTGCGGCCGCTGCCATCCACTTGCACTCATCGCGTGAGGCCGCCGCCATGCCCTGCCCCACCTGCGCCGGCGGCCATGCTCTGCCTACCATGCGGCCGCTGCCATCCACGCCGCTCCTCGCCTGCAGTCGCCGCCATGCCCTGCCTCGCCTATGCCGGCAGTGCCCCGCGTCCCCTGCCTCGGTCAAACAGACGGGAAAGAGAAGAGAAAGAGACAGAGTGGAACAAAAAAGAGAATATGAAGACGAAACTGACATGTGGGCCCCACATGTGAGTTAACGGTCAAACACACGGTCAAATAGACGGAACATTTAGGTGCGGGTCTGACCTGTCATAAATAGATTTAATTTTTAATCAATGGGTATTTGGGGTTTTTTGAAATAACTGAACCCTGATTTGGTATTTATGAGCGAAAAATTAAAAACCGGTAGTTTTTTGGAACCATAAACCTGTAAAGTAGTAGTTTTATGCTATTTACTCTGCAAAATGGTAATGTATATTTGGAAAGTCATGGCTATGTGACTGTATTTTTCGCTTGCGACAGATCTTGCTTTGGTTTCCTAGTATCAAACTACTTCACCAGGGTTCATAAAACAACATTGTCATCAACAAGGCCTACGAATTAGAAACTGAAGGGGAGGCCGAAGTAAGTTGTAGATCAACATTGTCGAGGGCTCTGATTTTTCTTCTGAGGTAACCACCCTTAGGACTTTTGGCCCACGAATTAGAACCCGCGGGGGAGGCCGGAGTAAGTTGTAGATCTGATGGCCAAGAACCACCAATCACAAAGACGGACGTCGAAATTTGAAGAGGAATAATATGGCTGGGAAATAGTTTACTTTTAGTGTCCTAAGTAAGTACATGACATGTTAATCAGGTAAAAAAGTCAGAGATACTAGAAAATCCAGGAAAAAAAATAAAGCATCTCACAATAATGCCACCCTATGGAGCAGTGCAGTTTGGTGGTG
>NC_057795.1:38688249-38690257 GCF_018294505.1 Triticum aestivum
ACGCCACGCCACACATTAATCTTTCGGACTCGAGGTAGATGGATGTGACTAGTACACGACAACGATGTTTGTCCTATCTGATCCGCACATATTTGTCATGCTAGACCGCAGTCATGGATACAAGTGCACTGCTGCTGATCTCCTATTTGTTCGATCTGACCCGCTCATCCATATATATTTGTTATACCAAATGGATGCATCTCCGTTTTGATAGCTCTCAAAAAAAACTTGTACCATGTATTGCAGTCATGGATACAAGTATTTCTCATAGCAAATCTAGTAGTAATACTTTTATTTAAAAATATACATAGCTTATTATTAATTTGTAGACAAGAATACATAAGTTTGACGGTTCACTACATATGCTTCGTAAGGTGCCCCATATTATTTTACAGGAGATGCGGTTTCTCGAGATAGGACTTAGGAGTCAAATTACAGACGGAGGGTCCACATATCACCATCAAAATTGCTTTTATAAAGTATTGACAATATACATGTCGTCTTGTAGCCAATCTGGCCAGCGTTAAACAGTTGGCTTTTAAGTTATTCTAGAGACCTTTCAAATACAAGTTATCAGCTCTATAAGATTCCTTCTTTCTCATGCTACTTTCTGTTGTATCGTCAGTTCGTCACCCCTTTGCTTAATCCCAAGTCTGAATATCCCAGAATGCTTCATGCAATTTAATTAGAATTGTGTCCCTGGGAAGGCAGGGAGTAACCAACTTATGGGAAGGTCTGCGGTTATTTGACTACCATAGTACTAGTTGATGCCAACAAATTCCCCCTCAATCAATGAGGGAAATCCTTGCAGTAGTGATTTCAAATGAGTTGAACGTAAGCTTCGGGAATGTACCATTTGGAGTGCAAAATACTTGTCAACTCTTGGCCATTAATTATTGTCTATGAACTAAAATGACGCTATATCGCTACTACCTCAGTACTAGACTCAAGCTCCATGCCATGATCAAGAATAAGTTGAACATCATCTCGAGTCTCGACCACGCCAACCAGGGCCGTACCTTTAAAATTCAGGGCCCGGTGCAAAATCAATTTAGGCCCTATTATAAAAATATAAATTAAAACATTTTGTGTAAGTTATTTCAATGCCACAGATTTTTTCAGCGAATTCACATTTTATATTAAAATGTAAATCTACCCAAAAAGAAAATATTAATGAAGTAGAAGAACGAACAAAAATGATCGGAGTAGAAACTAATTAGAGAGGTGAAATGTTGGAGACCATGAATGGCAGCACATGGGATCGGATGGCTCCACTAAGAACCATGCAGTGAATGAGAGACAAAAATACTCACACAACACACACACCGACGTGAGGCTGGCCTGAATGTAAGGGTGAGTCCTTTTCATATAATTCCATCTTAAAAGCGCATTACTATCTCTGATTTTGGGGCCCTGGAATTTGGAGGCCCTGTGCAACCGCTCCGGTTGCACATGCCAACACTAGTAGAAAAGGGGCATTGGTCCAGGCCGGGTCAGCCCATTAGTCCCGGTTCAATCCAGAACCGGGACCAATGGGGGCATTGGACCCGGTTCGTGAGCCCCGGCCGAGGGCCGACCGGGCCACGTGGGTCATTGGTCCCGGTTCGTCTGGAACTTTTAGTCCCGGTTGGTGGGACGAACCGGGACCAATGTGCCTTGCTCCTGGCCCACCACCATTGGTCCCGGTTGGTGGTATGAACCGGGACCAAAGGTCCCTTTTGTCCCGGTTCATGCCACCAACCGGGACTAAAGTGTTGGTCCTTATTGCGGCCAGAGTTTAGTCCCACCTCGCCAACCAAAGGAGGCTCACACCGGTTTATAAGCCCCTCCCTCTCTGCCTTGTTGAGCTCCTCTCAAAATGAAAATAGATGCCCTTATACAGGAAATTTGACCTAAATTCATACTGAATTTCTCTGAAGTTAGTAGAAATTTATTATGAATTTAGGTTGAATTTTCTCTATAAGCGCATCTATTCTCATTTCTGAGTAGTTTTTTATATAGTTTTTTT
>NC_057795.1:38692049-38714440 GCF_018294505.1 Triticum aestivum
TTAGATTGTGTAATTAATTTGTTCATATTGCGTTAGATTTTTTTTCTGTTAATAGATTTTTTTGGTGTAATTAATTTGTTCATATTGTGTTAGATTTTTTTTCTGTTAATAGATTTTTTTGGTGTAATTAAGTTGTTCATATTGTGTTAGATTTTTTTTTCTGTTAATAGATTTTTTTCTATTAATTTTTCGTAGTATGTTTGGTGATATTATTGTTAATAGATTTTTTTGATGATATTTAGATTGTGTTAGTAAGTACTATAATTGAACTAGCTAGTTAGAAAAATATAATTACTATTTTATTTAGATTTGTTTGGTAATATAATTAGTTAGAAAAATATTAGTTAGTTAGAAAAATACTAGTTTATTTTTAGTAAGTACTATATAGTAAGTGCTACTTTGTTTTTAGTAAGTACTACTTTATTTATTTATAGTAAATGCTTAGTAGTTGAACTAGATAGTTGATTTAATTAATAAAACTACTTTATTTACTATATATAGAAGTAGTTTGTAGTAAGTGCTACTTTATTTATTTATAGTAAGTGCTACTTTATTTATTTATAGTAAGTGCTTAGTAGTTGAACTAGATAGTTGATTTAATTAATAAAACTACTTTATTTAACTATATATAGAAGTACGTAGTTTCCGCATCGACGTCGGCGATGCCTATCCCGCATCCTCATCATCGTCGACTCAGTAGTGGAGGCCTGCTTGATCAGGGCCATGTTCGGGACTGGGCTCCGCCGGGCTGATATTGGGAGGTGCTACCTTCTGGAGGACGTAGGTTGGTGAGGAGGCAGCCCGTTGTTGACCCGATCCTTGTTTGGTGACGGTCGCGTGGGCTAGTGATGTTGTCGAGGCTTCCGGACACCGCGGAGGTGGTACGTCACCGTGTCAGGGAGGAGGACGAGCACGTCCGTCGCTACATGGTTGCGTTGGAGGGCAGGTTCGACAATACCTGGCAGGTTCTTCAGAGATCTCACTGGAGCTATAATCCTGTGATCGTTCCTTATCTTTGGGTGTCCACCGCCCGCGACGATACCCGTCGGGCGCTACGGTTCTAGCTGTATTAATTAGTGATGCTATATGTATGATTGTATTCGAGGAGTATTCGACGATGTACGGACACAAGACATGATGTACTTTTGGTTATAATTGAATGCATGCTAATTTGAATACTACTTTATTTTACGATTTGGTTTTGCTTATTGAATGCTCATATTGGAAAAGTACTCCTACTTTGAATGCTAAAATTCAAGAGCACTCCATGCAGAAATCTAGGAACCCCCTCCATCATCCACGCCGTCGTGGGGTAGCTTCTCCTTCATTCCCGTGTGCTAGACAATTTGTTGTAATAATGCACTTGGGAATGAAAGGAGGAGCTACATACCATCACCGATAGTCAATCCGTGATTAATAATAATGATCTAATTTAGGTTTTTTAGTACATATATTTAATATTTGAATTATGAACTTAGGCCGGAAATGTCGTACTCGGACGATGAAAACCGCCCGGGGGAGTGCGACTGGTGCCACGACGACCGAGGTATGTGCGACAGGTTCATTGAGCTGGACGAAGATCGGCGCTTCAGCATTAAGCTCGAGGAGACCTTCGATGTTCATACGGTACGCAACGACGACAATAGTTTTTTTCGTAATTAAGCCCGACTTCAACTATTTTAACGTGTATTTTTCATCTTTTCCAATTCGACTAGCTTATCCCATGCTTTGCAAGACGCTATGTCTTGGAGAGGATGGCTTTTGTAGACCATGAAAGTATGCAAACCAAAAAAATTATCCTAAGTACCCATCATGGTATGGATTTTCAAGTAAAGTTGTACAATGCTCAAAGTGTAACCCATTTTGGTTGCAAAAACTGGGAAACACTTTGCAAGATGTATGGTTTTGATGAGGGTATGCTTGTCACCATGAATCTTGGTGATCCTACAATCGCGCAAGAGAGACCTACGATTTTCGTCCTTGTGGATACACCTCCAATTCTTCCCCCATGTGAGCTTGACATAGTTATTAAGTAATTTATATTGTTTATTTCAAAATAGTTGACAACTTATTTCCATTGACAGCTTATTTTCATTCTTCAAAGAATGTGCGGAAGATGGTAGACAGAACCTACTACACTGAAGGCTCCGAACTAACTTATCAGGAGAAAAATCATCTGGTCGCATTTTGTACTGATCTTGAGAATTACAATATCTACAATCAAACTCCTCAACATTATGGTCAATACGTGCCACTAGTGCACGTGTTGAACTACGGTAACTACCATGGAGATATCCTAGTAAGATTTTTTTACTATTACGACATTCGTGCATCTTTTTGCACACTTCTAAAACTAGTACATCATTGCTAACTACAAAGTTATTACTATGTTTTTCAACAGATAATGCCGAATGATTGTGTGGCTCATCTGATGTATACACACGGTAGCCTTCATGTTTTGAACATACAACCAGGTCTTCCTACGAATCTGAACTGTCCATATCGGGTTTCTAAAAGAAGTGGAGACATGACAATCAAAGAATGGAAGACATGACAATCAAAGAATGGAAGACATATTAGTCCCGGTTCATGAACCGGGACTAAAGGCCCTTACGAACCGGGACTATTAGGTGTTTTTCTACTAGTGCAAGGTACGGGCCTGACGCCAACACTTGAAGTTGAGAACAATAATATCATAATATGAATCATGATATACAAAAAACCCATTGACAAGTGACAAGTTGAGCATCTGGGAGGCGATCGATGATCTCCCCCTTACAATCCAGTGGTCCAAGCAAGCTCAATAAAGTCAGATAACTAAAGTTATTTCCATTGAATTCGGTGCAACCACATCTGCAACGGTATCTCTACCGAATGAAACCAAAGATACAAGTTCAGTATTACCGCTGATCTTTCATTTCGCTATATAATGGCGATGCAATGGGGCTTCCAGCACCGTGTTCAAGTCCCATCATATCTGATCCATGTCTCTCAGCATGCCCTTGTATCTCAACACTTCACCGTTTGAACAAGAATGGGAATGTGCCTTCCAGTCACCGTTGTATTTGTTTCCCATCAAGAGGGGAGATCATGAGCTCCCCGGTGCTAGATAGCTAGGTAGGGTTGGTCCTCAGAAGCTTTATCCTACCTGCTGAGAGATGGAATATAGTCTCGTCTAAATCGGTTTCGCTTAGTAGGCTGACCCAATTGCACGATTTTTGGAAGGTTTTATGGACCAGTATGTACCAGTTTTAGAACTTTCCATGTTTTTTTTTGTGTTTGTTATTCTATAAATTTCAGCGGTTGTCTTTTGAATATTTCGGTTTGTTTTTTCTTCAAATTTTCATACATTTTTTACATTAAGCCAACATTTTTTTACATTCCATAAACATTTTCTAAAAATGTCATGAATAAATTTTCTCTCAAATATTAAAGGGAAGTTGTTAGGTCTGCCCAACTTCCTACCTTCGTTTCCTCCACGCATATCCTCTCCCCTTTGTTTTCCTGTTGATGTTTTCGTAATCTCAACATTTTTTTCGGGAAAAAAACTCTCAACTGATGCCGCACAATTTAGAATATTCGAAACCAAAACGGCACTAACCCAAAACCACGTCCTGCACATATAAATTCAATAAAATCTCAATTAAATCAAAATTTTACTTGCCTTTGCCTACACATAACCAAATAAAATTAAATCTTACAAAACCTTAAATAACACAAAACTTTCCTTGCTATGAAATATCCATACTCAAATCGAATGAAATTTTACGAAAAATATCGAACATGGCGGGTGTAAGTTATATATCGGACAAGATTGGTGTTGTACCACTAGAATATGCAAGTCCCCATTCCAACGCACAAGCATTTAGCTATTTTTAACATAAATCATATCTACTCATTTGCACGTTCTTCTTTGCAAGATTGCTGGTGATCACTATGTTCCTCTGTTTACATTGGGCCACGACATTCATAAGGATCACTAGGTTCAAGATTGACTAGTTGCACCGAGGAGAGGTAGAACACATATACGTTGTAGTATGTGCTGTCTTTCTATTAGCTAAACATACATATTGTATTGTGGAAGAACTATTATGGAAGGGTCATTCTTTTCTTTTACCAAACGAATTTCTGCTCATGTACACACATTAGAAAACACAGAAGAGAAGCTTTGTCTTTGTTTTAGTGTTACGATGGCATACAAACAACAGTACATACTCAAAATCAGAAGTACAAAAGCGGGTGCTTGCTTTCCCTTGTCACCAGTGGCGGAGCCAGGATTGGCTGACGCCTCAGGCGAGAAACTTAAGAGCTAAAAATTATCCTAAAAAAACTCTAGTTTCAAGGCATACAAATGTGAATCTATGTAGCATACCTAATAAGAAAGTAAACATAATATTGGGTGGCAACATTTGTTTCATGACAGGTCAACTAATAAAGTAAGACAAACCAAAGAACAATATGTAGCATATATATAGATCAGTACCGCAAAGATTTGGAGCTAGTATATGAGCTGGATCGATTGTACTGACCCCATTAGCCTGTTTCTACTGCCTCTCTAAATAAACTTGGAAGAATCACTAACATAGGAAGTACTGTGTAGAAGACATGCTCCTATTTGATAAAAGCGAATCCATTCAAATTAGTTAAAATTGGACTACGCTGACATATTCCATCTTTATCTAACAGTGCATTACAGTAAATCATCATCAACGTTTTTACAAAAACTGCAAGCTATATGACTGAATTTGTAGCTACATTTGCTTTGGTAGCAGAAAATGGGATTTGGAAATAGCTACCTTTGCTCTCTGTCTGCTCTGTGTTGCGGCTCGGCTGAGGACATAGGCCGATGGGGTGGGTTGCGCTTGCGCGACTCCTGGCAAATAACGGTCGCCTTGCCGGACGTTGGGCAGCCTGCCGCCTCGCTGGACAGGGCAGCAACCCGCAGAAGGGGATCGAAAGGGGAAGGGGGAGGGGCTGGGTAGGCACGCACGACGGCAGGCGGCGGCGGGCGGCACCGGAGCGCAGGTCAGGCAGCCACGCCAATGGCCCGTCCAAGTCGGGGGAAGGGGCGGCGGGCGGGCGGTTCGTTCGTCCAAGACGAGCACATCGGACGCAAGGCAGGCAGGCAAAGCGAACGAAGGAGATGGGCCTCGGTGCCTTATGCGGTTATGCCCCAGGCGAATTGGGCCAGGCCACGAAGGAGATGGGCCTCACGCCCCAGGCCGCCGCCTGGGCTGCCTGGGGCCTGTCTCCGCCCATGATTGTCACTACTGACAACCTTGCGTACAAAACAACTCAAGCGAGGAATGAGTTGGCAAAGCACGGAAATAGCTATTTGGAATGAGGGGAATATATAATAGACTGTACCTTCAACAGTTGGATATATATACATATGGTTGTAACTATTTATTTTGGCGAAGGGAATATATTAACATCGTAAAGATACCAATTACACCCAGCCTCTGCACCAACAAGACTTCCAAAAATAACAAGGATGCACAAAACCAAGAAAAAATAAAAATGAGAGAAATAGAAAACAAAGACCCGTCGCAATGATGAGTCATTCGTGATAGCAACACTCTAACCACCACCGAAGGCAACTCCCGGACCATACAAGAGATTCTCCAAAGACGACGCCTCCAAGAAGGAAACAAAGCACAAGCGTTGTCATCGCCGGATCGAAGATCTCGAGTTTTCACCCTGAAGAAAGTCTGAGTTCACAAAACAATGCCTTCAACAAGGTTGTTGCCTGATATAACCAGTGAAGGCAAGACCTTGGGTTTTCACCCTGGAATTTGCAACTCGGTACTTAAGGAGCACCACCAAAAATGCAGTCCATCCCCCCCCCTCTCTTTCCAAGGTTGCTGCTGCAAGTGACCAACACCCGACACACAGGACAAACCTATGCCGTCATTCTTCATCGCTACCAAAACACCACCCCACCATGAAAAACCACCAATCGCAGTCAACATGACCTTCTCCACCTCTGTCAATACCATGGAAATCTATATCTAGACATGTCCCATGGCGTTGTCAAGAAAGAGAAGTTTCGCATCACTCCCTCATGAAGCCTCTTTGGTCGAATATAAGGGAACACACGACCGGATCGATTCCAATATAGATATCTAGTGACACCATGTGCGAAACGGCAGAATCACCTAGTGGAAGACTGGAACTCGTTGCCGTCTCGATCGAGGAGGCTTGTATCAAGCAGATCAACGACATAGCGCTCGAAAAATAGCAGGGTCAAACCACCTTTATTCAGACCGACCCGCTGCCCCACACCGCCGGCCGGCAGCAGAGGAGAAGACGAACGCTGCTGACCCAGCATTGATGGGGCACACGACCGAACGTGATCCAGGAAGCACCGCCCGTTAGGTTCAGATTGGACACAAACAGGGCATTGCCCCGCGGCCTGCTAAGCGCCGCTGCCGCCTCGAGCAGCAAGCCCGATGCGACACCTTTCTGATGCGCGTAGCCGTCTGCCCTGATCGGGCCCAGATCCCCCGCTGCAGTCCATGGCTCCAGAAAGCGCTGTTGACGGCTGGCCACGTTCGATCCACCAGAGCCAGTGCCGCCGCATCTCGTCTTCCACCTCCACATGCCACCTCCGTGCTCATCCGCCAACGTGCATCTCCGCAGAGTTGCACCGCAACTACATGCCTCCTCTACCCTCCGTGTTCGGCGAGACGGGCGCCGTCACCACCAGCCTTAGGGGGAACTAGGCTAGGGTTACGGAGGGCCTCCGGAGCCGCCGTGCGTGGCGACCCGCGAGGGAGGTTTCGTTCATGCTCCAACTAATGACAATAATAGATATTATCACAACTTGCGGTTAGCTCATGTTCTCTCAGAGAGGACATGAAAACCCAGAGGTTACTGCAAGTATTTGTCAGTAACCATTCAGACACATGCGATACGTTTGTCGGTAACCATTCAAAAAAAAATGCTCTGTTTACTGGGTCCAGTGCGGACACATGTAAACATAAAAAACTTCTGGTCATGTCCACCCCTGAGTGACAATGATATTGAAGGCATGAGAGAGAGCGTATTTTTTGTTCTTTAACTGAGTTTTGCATCGGCGCACATAGGTGCACCAGTTCCTTGTTTTTGCAATTTGGCTACGCGCTCACAAAGTACAGTAGATCGCTATTTGGCCAACCTCGTGGCTACCCTAAGGTCCTCATGGTCCCCCGCCGCCAAGAGCTCCCAATTGATTCCTCGTGGATGTAGTTTGTTCATAAGAAGAGGGTGAAGCATTGGGAATCACACAACCTTAGCCCACTTTGCAGCTTCTTTACGAGAAGGAAGACATGTGTGCTTTTTTAATCCGCCGGAGGGTGTTGATATCACGATTTTAAATCGTGGACGATTTGGCTGCGATTGCCCCTTAGAAATCAACCCGCTATTTGCATAAAGTTCAAAATCGCCGGATATTGCTGGAGATCACGCCGATTTAGGGTACAATTCCACTACAATTTAGGCTCCCGCGATTTTTGCAAGTGTTTGATGTTCACAATACTACCGCTGTGGAGTACTAGACAGTTAGTTTTTCCTCAATTTGTCTATTTTAAAGCCGGTCACTATATCAGTCATCAATAGCAAAAGCAGAACATATTTTCTTTTTAACAAGGGAAGTACCCTTTGCAGTGATCATACACTACTAGAATCGCCGTGAGTTTCAAAGAAACTCGGCAGACCACATATTAAACTCGGCGAAATATTCACCGGATGCCAAACTCGGCGCAGCGCACTTCGCTGGACGGGGCTCGGCAACCATTAATACTGTCGAGTGCATTCCATCGAGAACTCAATGAATATATAAGCATTTTTTGCCGAGTTTCGGTCTGAAACAACTCATCGAACCACACCGTCAGACTGAACGTGTCGTTAACGGAAGTGGCACATGGCACAAATATTCGCCGACTTTTGGCAGACAAAACTCGGTGAAGCCTCACCAATAGAAATGATCCACGTGGCCGAACACATTGCCCAGCAAAAAATATCTGCTGGGTTCATTATTCAGCAGAACTGGGCAATTTGTTTGCTGAGTTCCACACTCGGAAAATATGTAACCAATTTGTGGCAGTTTCCTTTTTCTCTCTTGGATTAAGTCTGTATATTGACACATGTGGCTTGTTTTATCCTTGAGATGACAAGATGCTCGCGACCGACCAGGAGCCGGTGCTGGCTCTGCCTAGGTGACAGACGGAAGGCTTTGAAAAAAAATGCAACCAGGTTCCGGAGCGGGTGGAGCACAAGCTCTCATGATGATAGATGTGCATTTTTTTGGGGAGAACCACATCATTCCTTTGCATTCTCCTACTTCTTTCATCTGCTCCGTCGTCGATCAATCTAAAGTACTGTGTGTCCATTTCAGGAGAAGCTGGTTAAGTTGTCCCTGATGTCAAGTGGGACACTGGCAATTGGTCTGTTACAAACAAAATAGGACGTTCAATGCCGATCATAAGGTAGATTCTTCCAACGCGTTATGCTGCTGAAATTTCTGCTGAAAAGTCCCACGATTTGTCGAAATTTTTGTCTTGTTTGTAAGAACATGAAGACTTGAGGGTGTCGACCACAAAATGTTAGGGTTTTGGTTGCGAGATTGTGTTATTTTGTGCGATGAACTTAGAAAAAGATTCCAACTGTTTCGCCGAGGTTTGCGACAACTGGAGTCACCACTCCCGGTGTTACTCGTGATGCCCGGCAGACACAAGCCTGCACTTATATTAGCTACCAATGCCAGCTTTTCCTCTGAAGGTTTCACAGGTGACTCGTCCATGCATCGAGGATAAAATCCATATTTTGTAGCAGCGGTAGATGAGAGTGCCTAATGGAAGGGATGGCACAAAAATCATCTTTTTGAGATGAGTGACTAGCTACTGTACGTACCGAAACAATCGAGGCCCAGCATTGGGTAAGCTAGGAGCTCATGCAAGCTGGAGGGCTAGATACTACAAGGGAAGTGCCTTGCCGTGTCGTCCGTACGTAGGAAAGCTGGCAACTCTGAATCAGCCTTCCGACATGAGCAGATCCACCATATCCAGGTTCCTGATTGACTTGATGAACCGAGGAGAGGTACAACACATTCACATTTTGGTATTGGCATTATTTCAACTAGCTAAACATACATATTGTATTGCCGAATGGATTAATATGGAAGAAGCATTCACTGTCGTTGCCACTGGGCAACTCTCTCACTCGCGATCAATCCTAGCGATGAGATTCAGCTAGAGCTCAGAGAGACACGAAGTAGTTTTTGCGCCACCAACTTGCTTTCGGCCTTTTCCGTTTTCTCTCCTCTTATTCCCTGCGCAACAGCGCCGCCCGATCCATGCGCCACGCCCGCTCTAGACGTGCCATCCCACGACGAGCGGATCATGACCACGAACGCACTACTACCGGCCCGTCGTGAACGGAGCACGACTCGGCCTCCTATCTTCTACGCCAAGCAAACTACGTCCAAGTTGTGACACCACGCAGGGCTGTCACGTACATGAAATAACAGAAGGAAAAACTAGGCTATGTCCTGGATCTACACGACTCAAGTAAATCCTAACAAATCACCCCCTTACTTGTGTCGTCCGAGCTGCACCTCCTCGACTCCGATCCTCTTCTTCAGCTCCATGAACTGAACTCTGCCCAGGGACTTGGTGAGCACATCCGCAAGCTGATCTTGAGTGCCCACATACTCGATGTCGATCTTGCCAGTCTCAACATAGTCTCGGATAAAATGATACCTCAAGTCAATATGCTTGCTGCGATCGTGATGCACTGGATTCTTGCTCAACGTGATCGCCGACTTGTTGTCCACCAGCAGCTTGACACTTTTTGTTTCAGTGCCCTGAATGTCAGCGATCAGTCGGCTCAGCCACAGCGCATGCATAGCTGCCGCCGCCGCCGCCACGTACTCCGCCTCACAGGAGGACATGGCGATGATCTTCTGTTTCTGTGACGCCCAGTTAATCAGGTTTCGCCCGAGGAAGAACAGAGCCCCGCTTGTGCTCTTCCGATCGTCGAGATCACCGCCATGATCGCTGTCGCTGTACTCCACAAAGTCTGGTTCATCCCCTCCTCGCTGGGAATTCCATCCATGATGAATTGTGCCGCTGATGTAACGCAAAAGGTGCCTCACCATGGCCATATGCTGCGCCGTCGGCGCCTCCATGTAGCGGCTGACAATCCCAACCGCCTAGGCGATGTCAGCCCAGGTGTTTGCTAGATAGCGCAAGCTGCCCACCACGCTCCTGTAGTAGATCGCGTCCACAGCTGGAATTCTGTTACGGTCAAGTGGAATATGTTTGCTTCCATGAAACCCAAACTTCGAAAGTTGGGACAGTTATATGATATTCATGGAACTGAAAATTAATTTTCAGATACAAACAAAGGCTGAAAGATATGAAATATCCAAAGTAATGTTTGTTTGCAAGTATTAGTAAAAGTGTTTACTATGCATTTGACTGTTGGGAAAGGGATCCAGAAGAACGTCTGTCATATGATGAAAGGTGAATAAAACAACAACTTAAAGAGAAAGGAAGTGTCCGAAGGGTGTTAGTGAGACTTTCACGCCTAGGAAGTCCGGGGCTAATGCCACTCTTAAGTTGGGTGCTTCTTCTGAGAGTAGGAGAAATACTAAAAGTTAAACCGTTAGAAGTATAAAGGCAAAAAGAAAGAAGACTGGAATATCCAGCTCATGTATGAATGTCATACAAGTTCTTGATGTATAGAAGGCTGGTCAAAGATATAGTTCTTGGGAATTATGATTAAATTGTTAATCATTGAGTTTTGGGTATTGTGAGTTAATCACAAAGATACCCACTCGATTGCATTCTGTTGCAACTCGATGTAAGAACTGCTATGGCCTGAAAGACTAGCCAGGAATGAGGTTTAGGTATACACAGGGGTCATAGTAAATGTTACTATACTTTCCATCGGTGTATTACCGTCTGTATTTATTTTCATAATTCATTTAGAGTTTCACACTCTAGCCCATTGCATAAGGTATCTTGCAAGAAGGTTGTTCATAAGAGAACCTTTCATGTTCGGTGTTATGAATAACATAAGGGCCATACTTTCATTATGAATGAGATGTATGTTATGAATATTGATAATAATACATTACCTATAGGTTTATTTTCATAATTCATTTTAGAGTTTCATACACTCTAGCCCATTGCACAATGTTTTTGCAAGAGAGGTTATTCATAAAAACAACAATTGTTGTTCAGTATTATGAATAACATGAAAGGCCATGCTTCCATCCAAGATGGGATGTATGTTATGAATATTGATGGTAATATGATACATCCATAACACTGACGCTAAATGTCGCAAGACTAAAAGAATACCACACAAGTGTGGCACTACATTTGGTAACATTTGGGGAAACCCGCATGGAAAATTCCATTATGATGGATTTTGAAGTCGTTTGATTTTGAATCATCTAACACTTGCAACTTTCCTCCGAAAGGTGAAGTGACTGCAATACCGTTCACAGGCAATAAAGAATGAACAACAAACTTATTGGTGATCATACATTTGATGTGTGTAGTCCGATAAATGTTGCAAGTAGTGGATTTATCTATCTTCAGAAATGGCTCAAGTAGATATATGGATATTTACTTGCCATATTATTATTCATGTCGGTACTTTTTTTATGTTGTACTAATTTCGTTTATTCTTTGTCATGGCAGGTGTTGAAAGATGGAAGGGGAGCCGACTGAGGCCAAGGACAAACGTTCCCAAATTGAAGGTGTGCCACACCATGAAGGTAGCTCCAACTTATATCAGTTCGGACGGAATTGGGTATGTGGTTTGCTTCATGATTAATGAAATTCATTCATCATGCTATCTTGAGCCCTTTAATTACTAATTTACTTTGTTTCTCTCTTTCAGACATGCTACAATAAGATGGATAAGGTACCAGAGGGGTACGACCTGTATGCCATGGCCCACACTGCCTCTTACAAGCAAGTCAAGGGGAAGGCGAGGAAAGGGCAGGAGTTTAACCCGAGCGAGATTTCCATTGATCCAGAGCAGGTGATGATATCTAGTGGCGGGAGGTCCCGTGGCTCCATAGCCATTGATCCAGAGATTGCTCCTGAGACCACGGTGAGTTTAATTTGAATGGACGTTACTTGCTAGTCTTAACATTTGAGTGTCATCATGCTAACAAAACATTGGAAATGATCTTTGGCGCAGTGTAACTCCACACAAGCATCACACGATCCTTCTCCAGCTACTGGCACGAGCCAGCCCGCTCCTACACCTCCATGATCAACGTAAGTTTCTCTAGTTTTTTGCTTAACAAATGCATAAAGACCTAGACTTAGCTTTATTTCCTCAATATGCTTACCTTAATGACCTAGAGTTAGCTTCTTTTCCTCCAAAATGACTTAATAAGCTTACTGACCTCCAAAACTAGCCATTTTACCTAAGTTAGCTCTAAAACGATCTATACTTAGCTTTGTTTCCTCCAAAATGACCTAAGTTAGCTCATAAACGACCCATTTCACCTAGGTTAGCTCATAAACGACCTATTTCACCTAGGTTAGCTCATGAACGACCCATTTCACCTAGGTTAGCTCATAAACGACCTATTTCACCTAGGTTAGCTCATAAATGACCCATTTCACCTAGGTTAGCTCATAAATGACCCATTTCACCTAACTTAGCTCATAAACGATCCATTTCACCTAACTTAGCTCATAAACGATCCATTTCAACTAATTTAGCTCATAAATGATCCAGCTCAACTAAGTTAGCTAATAAATGTCATATACTTATTCTTCTAGTCTTCTTCTTCTTCTGACTTTCTTATTTGTCATTTTGCAGGTTTCATTCACTTCATGGAAGCTAGCATCCCATGATGGATTGCTTGTTTTTTTCCTTTGATGCACTTCTTGTATTCTACTCGCTTGCTATGATGAAACTAGATTGCTATGATGAAACTCCGCATATTGTAATATGTATGGATTGATGGGACTATGTGCAACCTACTATGTATGGATGGATGGATATATATGTGCTGGATATTTATTATGTTGGATATATATGTGTTGGATATTTATGTGATGGATATGTATGTGCTGTGATAATTGTTGGATATAAGAAAAACAGAATAAAAAAGAGGCAGTACAGGCTCTTTGCCGTCCGCGGCAGACGGCAAAGACCCCTTTGCTGTCGGTGGCAGACGGCAAAGGGGACACGTGGCGGCCACCCGTGCTTCCTCAGAGATGAGCCATTTGGCAAATTTACCTACCGTGGCGGACGACAAAGCTAAGCTGATGGCAAAGACTTTGCCTTTGCCGTCCGCCGTGGCTGACGGCAAAACACAGCGGGCGCTGACGCATTGCTGACGTCAACTAGTGGACGACAAAGAGGCGCTCAAATTTGCCGTCCGCTGGCTGACGGCAAAGGCCGCCGTTAGCCGCCTAACGGACTAACGCTGGCGGACGTCCAGTATTTTGCCGTCACTCCTCTTTGCCGTCCGCCGCTGTAGGCAAAGCACTCTTTGCCGACCGCCATAAAAAGCAGACTGCAAAGCGCCTGTTTGCCGTCCCTGTCTTTGCCGTCAGTGTTTGCCGTCCGCCGCTGACGGCAAAGCATTTTGCCGTCTGCCGTCCCTGGCTTTGCCGCCCGCTGTGGCAGATGGCAAAGTAGCTGATTCCTGTAGTGTATGTTACTGTTAAATACCGCTGTAACACATTTTGGGGCCTTATATAGTATGTGTTACTACCTGCCATCCAACACAAAATGAGGCGTTACTGGAAATTACCTTATCACACATTTTTGTATGTGTTACATGATTGTGTTACTTAAAGTCTGTTTTGTTGTAGTGAACATCAATTTGGCTCAAGGTAATACACCCTACTTTGCATAATAAATCATATTAGGCTATTTTGGATGCAGCCAGGATGCTGAAAAGTTTGTTTAAGTTCTTCTAGCTTGCTCTCAAATATTAGCTTCTACTTGCGCGCGCTGATGTAGAACCATCAAATGTCTCATTTAGATATATTCTGAAAGATCCTGTGTTGATGATCTTTGAGCAAAGAAGTGTATAACTGCAAGGATCTGTTATTTTGATGCAATACTACGTCTGATAATATCTTCTAGCATTCCCTGTAAATTTTTTGCTGACCAATATTTTACTAAACTAATTTGTACAATTCAATACAGACTTGCTAAGGGTCCTATAGCTTGGGGAGGTTAATATCCCATTTTGTCAAGATTTCCAGAAAGTGCTAGCAGAAGGGTCATCATGTAATGTGCCTCGATGCGCAGGTTCCGCCATGGCACCTTCGCTATTGGCTGCTGCGTGCCAACCCTGTCCATCATGCGGTGCTGGTGTCGGAGCAGGCGGAGGTTTTCCTTGTGGTTGTCGGCGATGAGAATGTGCACCAGCTCCCGTCGATCTGCGACCCACAGCTGGCGCAGGTCAACTCGCTCCAGCGGACGAATGTCGTTGACATTCCCATTGGTATGCAGAGGGGAGCAAGATCCGGAGCCTGTCCATGACAGCCGCACGATGGCCGCACATCCAGCTCATCACAGGGTGAGCTGCGACCGCGCTCGCAGGGAAGGCAAGCAATGGTACCGAGCAGGCGAGACGAGCTCTGTCGGCGAGCAGGCGTGGGCGAGCTGGCAACAGTGAGCTTCAGTGGCATGCGCATGCGTTCCGAAGATTCTGTACTCCTATAATCATGGTCATGGTCGCACTCTTTTACCAACTTAAATTCATTGGCAATTGTTGGATTATCTGAGTCAAAACTAGATTATGGAAACTGAAAGCTATTAAATATTTTGGATTGTGAATTCCACGCAACTGCAAGTTCAAATAAGAAGTTCATGTCCTAATATTTGTGTAAATCATGTATTGTGAACAAGTTAAAGTATGAATTCAGGTAATACGTCCATCTCATACAGAAAGCTTGAAACTTTGTATTGGTACCGTTCATGATTTAGTGAGTGCAACAAGGCCAGTTTAAAATTTCAGGCTGAGCCGTTTATGTGGTACTTTAGTCCACTGTTATGATCACAAATGAGATAATTTTTTGTTTTAATGATGAAGTTTTATAGCGCCACAAGCTTTGAATGATCTTACGGCTAATGAACTTCCATAAATTGTAGTTGAGGTTGCAAAAGTACAAAGTGATTGGAAAATATATTCTCGTTGACCATCCTAGCATATCCACTGATGGATCTAACTTCTACTTTATTGTTTGTTTTGTATCCAACAATAAAGTATCCTTCCGAAAGATGTCGAAGCAGGCAGATTTATAGTTGATGGTATGGCTAGCATCCAAGGTGGGACACCAACCTCAATGCCTATTTCGAATGCAATGCTCTAATTTTGCGTGAACTACCAGCTTCACATTTTATGTGGTTACTTTATATTGTTTTATTCATGACTAGCAAATCCTTGCAGCCAGTAGTCTAGGAAAATAGCCAGAGTCGATGTTACTATATGTGGTTTGCCGTTTGTCTCTGTAATAATCTAGCTGCTAGCATACCCACTTGGTTGTTGTCTCGAGAAGACACATATCTGAAAACAGACTTAGATCTTGGAGCTTACATCTGCTTTGGTGTTCCTCTGTTCTAATTGCCATGTTTGCATTTTTATTTGATTTAGGTGTATAGGTAAGGGCAAAAATGAACCATGATACTCTGATATTTACGTTCCAATAGCATTTAAATTCAGATTCAAAAGAAATAGCAATTGGATCTATTAAATTGTGTGCCAGCGAAAAGAAGTGGAAACATGGATAGATCTTTGGGGGCGTGTGATGATTTTATTTCTCACATTGCAACACACAGGCACATTTACCTATATATATATAATCTACTGTTAAAGGGAATTATGCGTTCATAACGGTACGTTGATGGTAGGTTCATCCATTATGTACGTCGATGGTAGGGAAGTTGGGTTCAATAGCCATCACTGAACAAACGTGTTCATCTAACCTGACTACTTCGGATCTTCAATCAAATTTGAGGCTCCCGGAAGGTAACGAATTAAAATCGGTATCCATTGATTGCTATGTACTCCGTGTATAGCTTGAATGATACAAAACCATGGATTTCCTGTCTTAACTTGTTTTTTTTTTGTGCATATCATCGGGATCTCATCTGGTTTTGTGTGGGCTTAGTATTGTTCTAAAAAATACCAGTACCCACATCAAACTTTTTTCAAATGTTCTAGGGTATATAATAAATGTGTTGTGTTTTAGAACTGTATTGCAGCCATACTTAAAAAGCCATTTCTACATGTCAATACAACCTGCATTTCAGGCTTACTTGAAAAAACACCACACATACATATCAATATCAGGGCCTCAATTTGGAAACTGGTACATACGGTTCAAATTCTTTGTCCAATTCTGGTCTCTATCTTCTAGAGAAGCACAAGGGTTCGCAATGCATCAATCAGCTTACTTTCAATGACGATCAAGACTCCCAAAATGCGTTTTTTTCATGGTGAAAAGATGCTCAGGCACACATCATTGTTAGTTTTTCTCATGCCATGCTTGGTCTGTAACTAAATTTTGGAAAGTTCATTGGATGTTCCGCAAGTGTGCAACGAAACTTGTATGACTCACGTAGAAATAAATTATTCATAATAAAAATAAAATCATTGTATGTGTTTTAGAAATTATGTCACACTTATGTAAAAAGGATGTCTTCTTCTACCAAATAAAGAGGCGATAATGGTAAAAATAATACTTTCTTTAGGCAGTCTCCATGCCTAGAAGGTTGGAACGTTGAGATATTAGAAATCATGCATTTGTATAAAAGATTATTGTAAACTTTTTTTTTGATCTGGGAAGATTATTATAAACTAGCGGTGGCTCAAATGTGCTCCCCACGGAATATCGACTGGCGAAGGAATGAGAATAGCGACATGAACTCCAGATTTCTATGATGTGTTTGTATTCGAATTAAGAAAAAGGTCAGATAATAAAAATTGTTTTGTGTCTTGATAAAAGTTTTAAAAAATAGAGACAACAATGTAGGCACATCACCACCACCACCACACACACAAGGATGGGTAATACAACCCTTCTAACCATTCAACTACCGGTTGGGTTCAATAACCTTTTTTTAGTTGACAATAACATAGTATTGTGTTTGATGGTCCGATTATCAATAAAAAAAATATGTGTGTTAGCTGAGACGTGCATAGTTCTTGGTTATTTTAACTCTATGAGAAGAATCTTAATTTTTTAAAGCCCGTGTCTCCTTAAATCACAAGTTGCAAACGAAAAAAAAACATCAGGTGTGAGTACGACACCCACCTGTACCCACCAAAGAGCAGGTGGGAAGCTCTAGGAACGGATTTGTCCTCCTAATCTTGCGGAGCCTTGGACTGGGGAGAAACGTCTGGCCATTTCCTTGAGAGTCCTACAGTACTGTAGCTGTTTCTTTGTCTTCCATTGCTAGCAATGTGGGCGCGTCCAGAATGGGAGTAAATAGCATAAAACTAGTACTTTACAGGTTAGGATTCCAAAAACTGACGATTTTTAATTTTTTTTCAGATAACTACCAAACGGGTGGTCGGCTGTTTCAAAAAATCAAAAATACCCGTTGATTAAAAATTAAACCTGTTTATGACAGGTCGGACCCGCACCGAAACGTTCCGTCTATTTTGACCATGTGTTTTACCATTAACTGACATGTCCGGCCCACATGTCAGTGTCTGAAAAAGCAATCGAGTCCCTGGAAGTTTTCAAAAAAAAGCAATCGAGTCCCTGTGAGTTTTCAATCAAGTCCCTATAATACTTTTGCAAAAAGAAATTAGGTCCCCGGATCCAGAGGAGGCGCACCCACCATGGCAGGAGCTCGATCTCGAGTGCTCTTCCTGGAACTGCGACGCCACCTCGTCCAGGCCGCGAGCCATGCCCGTAGCGGCCGGATCGACGTCGTGCATCGCCTGCGGCAAGTGAGCCGCGCTCGCAGCAGTCGGGTCGACGTCGTGTGCCTGCGGCCTGCGATTGACGCCCGCAGTAGCCGGGTCGACACCGTGTGCCTGCGGCCGGCGAGCCGCGCCTCGCAGCGGCCCGATCCATGCCGCCCCTCGCCTCTGGTCATCGGCATGCCCCGCCTCGCCTGCGCTGGCGGCCACGCTCTGCCTCCGTGCGGCCGCTGCCATCCACTTGCACTCATCGCGTGAGGCTGCGCCATGCCCTGCCCCACCTGCGCCGGCGGCCATGCTCTGCCTACCATGCGGCCGCTGCCATCCACGCCGCTCCCCGCCTGCAGTCGCCGCCATGCCCTGCCTCGCCTATGCAGGCAGCCATGCCCCGCGTCCCCTGCCTCGGTCAGACGGGAAAGAGAAGAGAAAGAGACAGAGTGGAACAAAAAAGAGAATATGAAGACGAAACTGACATGTGGGCCCCACATGTGAGTTAACGGTCAAACACACGGTCAAATAGACGAAACATTTAGGTGCGGGTCCGACCTGTCATAAATAGATTTAATTTTTAATCAATGGGTATTTGGGGTTTTTTGAAATAGCTGAACCTTGATTTGGTACTTATGAGCGAAAAATTAAAAACCGGTAGTTTTTTGGAACCATAAACCTGTAAAGTAGTAGTTTTATGCTATTTACTCTGCAAAATGGTAATGTATATTTGGAAAGTCATGGCTATGTGATTGTATTTTTCGCTTGCGACAGATCTTGCTTTGGTTTCCTAGTATCAAACTACTTCACCAGGGTTCATAAAACAACATTGTCATCAACATGGCCTACGAATTAGAAACTGCGGGGGAGGCCGAAGTAAGTTGTAGATCAACATTGTCGAGGGCTCTGATTTTTCTTCTGAGGTAACCACCCTTAGGACTTTTGGCCCACGAATTAGAACCCGCAGGGGAGGCCGAAGTAAGTTGTAGATCTGATGGCCAAGAACCACCAATCACAAAGACGGACGTCCAAATTTGAAGAGGAATAATATGGCTGGGAAATAGTTTACTTTTAGTGTCCTAAGTAAGTACATGACATGTTAATCAGGTAAAAAAGTCAGAGATACTAGAAAATCCAGGAAAAAAAATAAAGCATCTCACAATAATGCCACCCTATGGAGCAGTGCAGTTTGGTGGTGCAATCAATGAGGACTGGGTATTCAGGTACTAATAAAAGGGAGCAAGCCATCGTGTGTTTCATTCGCAGTTCTGGCTTTCCACGTTCGCTCACAGAAATACCTCTACAAAGATCTAATGGAAAGGATGAATAGAGTGAAGCTCGCGAAGTGTAGAACCAACTATTTGGAATGAGCGGAATCGGGAATTAATAGAACAGAGCGACATGCCGTCCATCAGCAGATGAGCGTCTGCAAGATAGTCTCATAAAGACAGCAAGAGAGTGCGCGAGCTTCCAAGATGCATGGAGCCTTACTCTTGCAAATGATCCACGAAACAGGAGGGCAACCGTGCTGGTGGAACGACGCACTCGCGCATCAAACTGCGGCAAACATTGCACTTACATCTTCGCGTGACGCTACACGCCACGCCACACATTAATCTTTCGGACTCGAGGTAGATGGATGTGACTAGTACACGACAATGATGTTTGTCCTATCTGATCCGCACATATTTGTCATGCTAGACCGCAGTCATGGATACAAGTGCACTGCTGCTGATCTCCTATTTGTTCGATCTGACCCGCTCATCCATATATATTTGTTATACCAAATGGATGCATCTCCGTTTTGATAGCTCTCAAAAAAAACTTGTACCATGTATTGCAGTCATGGATACAAATATTTCTCATAGCAAATCTAGTAGTAATACTTTTATTTAAAAATATACATAGCTTATTATTAATTTGTAGACAAGAATACATAAGTTTGACGGTTCACTACATATGCTTCGTAAGGTGCCCCATATTATTTTACAGGAGATGCGGTTTCTCGAGTTAGGACTTAGGAGTCAAATTACAGACAAAGGGTCCACATATCACCATCAAAATTGCTTTTATAAAGTATTGACAATATACATGTCGTCTTGTAGCCAATCTGGCCAGCGTTAAACAGTTGGCTTTTAAGTTATTCTAGAGACCTTTCAAATACAAGTTATCAGCTCTATAAGATTCCTTCTTTCTCATGCTACTTTCTGTTGTATTGTCAGTTCGTCACCCCTTTGCTTAATCCCAAGTCTGAATATCCCAGAATGCTTCATGCAATTTAATTAGAATTGTGTCCCTGGGAAGGCAGGGAGTAACCAACTTATGGGAAGGTCTGCGGTTATTTGACTACCATAGTACTAGTTGATGACAACAAATTCCCCCTCAATCAATGAGGGAAATCCTTGCAGTAGTGATTTCAAATGAGTTGAACGTAAGCTTCGGGAATGTACCATTTGGAGTGCAAAATACTTGTCAACTCTTGGCCATTAATTATTGTCTATGAACTAAAATGACGCTATATGGCTACTACCTCAGTACTAGACTCAAGCTCCATGCCATGATGAAGAATAAGTTGTACTTCATCTCGAGTCTCGACCACGCCAACCAGGGCCGTACCTTTAAAATTCAGGGCCCGGTGCAAAATCAATTTAGGCCCTATTATAAAAATATAAATTAAAACATTTTGTGTAAGTTATTGCAATGCCACAGATTTTTTCAGCGAATTCACATTTTATATTAAAATGTAAATCTACCCAAAAAGAAAATATTAATGAAGTAGAAGAATGAACAAAAATGATCGGAGTAGAAACTAATTAGTGGGGTGAAATGTTGGAGACCATGAATGGCAGCACATGGGATCGGATGGCTCCACTAAGAACCATGCAGTGAATGAGAGACAAAAATACTCACACAACACACACACCGACGTGAGGTTGGCCTGAATTTAAGGTTGAGTCCTTTTCATATAATTCCATCTTAAAAGCGCATTACTATCTCTGATTTTGGGGCCCTGGAATTTGGAGGCCCTGTGCAACCGCTCCGGTTGTACATGCCAACACTAATAGAAAAGGGGGCATTGGTCCAGGCCGGGTCAGCCCATTAGTCCCGGTTCAATCCAGAACCGGGACCAATGGGGGCATTGGACCCGGTTCGTGAGCCCCGGCCGAGGGCCGACCGGGCCACGTGGGCCATTGGTCCCGGTTCGTCTGGAACTTTTAGTCCCGGTTGGTGGGACGAACCGGGACCAATGTGCCTTGCTCCTGGCCCACCATCATTGGTACTGGTTGGTGGTATGAACCGGGACCAAAGGTCCCTTTAGTCCCGGTTCATGCCACCAACCGGGACTAAAGTGTTGGTCCTTGTTGCGGCCAGAGTTTAGTCCCACCTCGCCAACCGAAGGGGGCTCACACCGGTTTATAAGCCCCTCCCTCTCTGTCTTGTTGAGCTCCTCTCAAAATGAAAATAGATGCCCTTATACAGGAAATTTGACCGAAATTCATACTGAATTTCTCTGAAGTTAGTAGAAATTTATTATGAATTTAGGTTGAATTTTCTCTATAAGCACATCTATTCTCATTTCTGAGTAGTTTTTTATATATTTTTTTTTCTGATATATTTATTTTTTTCTATTTATTTCTGAGTTGTAATAAGTCATTAAAAATAAAAAAGATTTTAGTAAAGTTAATCACAACTATTTTTTCTTCTATTTATTTCTGAGTAGTTTTTTATAAAGTTTTTTTCTTTTCTGCTATATTTATTTTTTCTCTTTATTTCTGTGTGGTAATAAGTCATTAAAAATAAAAAAGAGGCGCAATGCTAGTTAATTCGCTTCTAGCCTTTTGGAATAGTGTAAACTACACTGCACATAGCTCCGTGCAGTCTACCCTATTCATCAAGGCTTGAAACGAACCAACGTGCAGGTGAGCATTGAGCCTCTTCTCATTGTCTCTGCACTCAGGGCCTATAAACAGCTGCGAGTGCCTCTCGCTTGGCGGGGTGGTACTAAAAAAATAGCTGCAGAAAGAATCAACTAAAAAACAGTTGCAGAAAATAAATAAGTAATTAGACGGGTCCATTGGTACCGGTTGGTGGCTCCAAACGGGACCAATGTCCCTCTTTAGTCCCGGCACATAATGCTTTAATGTATTATGGTTTGGCCCTCGTGATACCATGCTAACTTTCAGCTTTCAACTTTTTCAGAGTTCATTTGAAATGCTTTAATGCAAAAAACAAAAGAAAATCAATAATGCAGAAAACAAAACAAAAAAACTAGAAAAATAAAATAAAATAAATAAAGCAAAAAGAAAACAAAAAAATTGTATTCAAATTCTAAAACTAATGGCACTAACAGAAAGTTTATAATTTTTCTAAAACTAAAAGCAAAAAGAATTAAAAAATAAAGCAAAAAAACAAAAGAAAATAAATAATGCAGAAAACAAAACAAAAAATCTGGGGAAAAAAATAAAAATAGCAACAATAAGTATTTTGTTGT
>NC_057795.1:38715871-38740605 GCF_018294505.1 Triticum aestivum
AAGTACTACTTTATTTATTTATAGTAAATACTTAGTAGTTGAACTAGATAGTTGATTTAATTAATAAAACTACTTTATTTACTATATATAGAAGTAATTTGTAGTAAGTGCTACTTTATTTATTTATAGTAAGTGCTTAGTAGTTGAACTAGATAGTTGATTTAATTAATAAAACTACTTTATTTAACTATATATAGAAGTACGTAGTTTCCGCATCGACGTCGGCGATGCCTATCCCGCATCCTCATCATCGTCGACTCAGCAGTGGAGGCCTGCTTGATCAGGGCCATGTTCGGGACTGGGCTCCGCCGGGCTGGTATTGGGAGGTGCTACCTTCTGGAGGACGTAGGTTGGTGAGGAGGCAGCCCGTTGTTGACCCGATCCTTGTTTGGTGGCGGTCGCGTGGGCTAGTGATGGTGCCAAGGCTTCCGGACACCGCGGAGGTGGTACGTCACCGTGTCAGCGAGGAGGACGAGCACGTCCGTCGCTACATGGTTGTGTTGGAGGGCAGGATCAACAATACCTGGCAGGTTCTTCAGGGATCTCACTGGAGCTATAATCCTGTGATCGTTCCTTATCTTTGGGTGTCCACCACCCGCGACGATACCCGTCGGGCGCTACGATTCTAGCTGTATTAATTAGTGATGCTATATGTATGATTGTATTCGAGGAGTATTCGACGATGTACGGACACAAGAGATGATGTACTTTTGGTTATAATTGAATGCATGCTAATTTGAATAATACTTTATTTTACGATTTGGTTTTGCTTATTGAATGCTCATATTGGAAAAGAACTCCTACTTTGAATGCTAAAATTCAAGAGCACTCCATGCAGAAATCTAGGAGCCCCCTCCATCATCCACGCCGTCGTGGGGGTAGCTTCTCCTTCATTCCCGTGTGCTAGACAATTTGTTGTAATAATGCACTCGGGAATGAAAGGAAGAGCTACATACCATAACCGATAGTCAATCCGTGATTAATAATAATGATCTAATTTAGGTTTTTTAGTACATATATTTAATATTTGAATTATGAACTTAGGCCGGAAATGTCGTACTCGGACGATGAAAACCGCCCGGGGGAGTGCGACTGGTGCCACGACGACCGAGGTATGTGCGACAGGTTCATTGAGCTGGACGAAGATCGGCGCTTCAGCATTAAGCTCGAGGAGACCTTCGATGTTCATACGGGACGCAACGACGACAATAGTTTTTTTCGTAATTAAGCCCGACTTCAACTATTTTAACGTGTATTTTTCATCTTTTCCAATTCGACTAGCTTATCCCATGCTTTGCAAGATGCTATGTCTTGGAGAGGATGGCTTTTGAAGACCATGAAAGTATGCAAACCAAAAAAATTATCCTAAGTACACATCATGGTGTGGATTTTCAAGTAAAGCTGTACAATGCTCAAAGTGTAACCCATTTTGGGCACAAAAACTGGGAAGCACTTTGCAAGATGTATGGTTTTGATGAGGGTATGCTTGTCACCATGGATCTTGGTGATCCTACAATCGTGCAAGAGAGACCTACGATTTTCGTCCTTATGGATACACCTCCAATTCTTCCCCCATCTGAGCTTGACATAGTTATTAAGTAATTTATATTGTTTATTTCAAAATAGTTGACAACTTATTTCCATTGACAGCTTATTTTCATTCTTCAAAGAATGTGCGGAAGATGGTAGACAGAACCTACTATACCGAAGGCTCCGAACTAACTTATCAGGAGAAAAATCATCTGGTCGCATTTTGTACTGATCTTGAGAATTACAATATCTACAATCAAACTCCTCAACATTATGGTCAATACGTGCCACTAGTGCACGTGTTGAACTACGGTAACTACCATGGAGATATCCTAGTAAGATTTTTTACTATTACGACATGCGTGCATCTTTTTGCACACTTCTAAAACTAGTACATCATTGCTAACTACAAAGTTATTACTATGTTTTTCAACAGATAATGCCGAATGATTGTGTGCCTCATCTGATGTATACACACGGTAGCCTTCATGTTTTGAACATACAACCAGGTCTTCCTACGAATCTGAACTGTCCATATCGGGTTTCTAAAAGAAGTGGAGACATGACAATCAAAAATGGAAAAAATGTATGGACAGTCATAAGGAGCTTCTTGGAAGCAACAATCGGCAAAGCGCAAAAATTGGAGACGGGGTGATCGCCATTCTTCATAATGGAGAGTCAGGGTCTATATTGTTTTATGCTATTTTATCTTAAGGGTGTTTAGGTCATGTCCTACCTGATACTGATGATCATGTGCTAAGAAAAATTATGTAGGGTTGGGTTCGATGACTATGAGGATGATGATCATATGACTTATTATTAATAACGAGTAGAAGTTGTATGATGATGAATGATTAGCAGGACTTGTTATTATATATAATGATGTATGATGCGAGCATGCATGAGTTATTATATCAGCTGGTGAAATGAACATATATAGCAGCAGCGTTGGTAAACCAAGGACGAAGATATAAGAGAGGACACTTCTCTCTATTAGCTAGCTAATAACAACCTAAAAATAACCCCCAAAATCCCTAAAGCAGCCACTTTTCTAAAAAAAATATGGACTTTTGGTCCCGGTTGGTGCCACCAACCGGGACCAAAGGCCCCTTGACTGGGCTCGGCGCACAGGGCCACGTGGAGGCACATTGGTCCCGGTTCGTGTTTGAACCGGGACAAATGGATGAAGGTATTAGTAACGACATATTAGTCCCGGTTCATGAACCGGGACTAAAGGCCCTTACGAACCGGGACTATTAGGTGTTTTTCTACTAGTGCAAGATACGGGCCTGACGCCAACACTTGAAGTTGAGAACAATAATATCATAAGATGAATCATGATATACAAAAAACCCATTGACAAGTGACAAGTTGAGCATCTGGGAGGCGATCGATGATCTCCCCCTTACAATCCAGTGGTCCAAGCAAGCTCAATAAAGTCAGATAACTAAAGTTATTTCCATTGAATTCGGTGCAACCACATCTGCAACGGTATCTCTACCGAATGAAACCAAAGATACAAGTTCAGTATTACCGCTGATCTTTCATTTCGCTATATAATGGCGATGCAATGGGGCTTCCAGCACCGTGTTCAAGTCCCATCATATCTGATCCATGTCTCTCAGCATGCCCTTGTATCTCAACACTTCACCGTTTGAACAAGAATGGGAATGTGCCTTCCAGTCACCGTTGTATTTGTTTCCCATCAAGAGGGGAGATCATGAGCTCCCCGGTGCTAGATAGCTAGGTAGGGTTGGTCCTCAGAAGCTTTATCCTACCTGCTGAGAGATGGAATATAGTCTCGTCTAAATCAGTTTCGCTTAGTAGGCTGACCCAATTGCACGATTTTTGGAAGGTTCTATGGACCAGTATGTACCAGTTTTAGAACTTTCCATGTTTTTTTTTGTGTTTGTTATTCTATACATTTCAGCGGTTGTCTTTTGAATATTTCGGTTTGTTTTTTCTTCAAATTTTCATACATTTTTTACATTAAGCCAACATTTTTTTACATTCCATAAACATTTTCTAAAAATGTCATGAATAAATTTTCTCTCTAATATTAAAGGGAAGTTGTTAGGTCTGCCCAACTTCCTACCTTAGTTTCCTCCACGCATATCCTCTCCCCTTTGTTTTCCTGTTGATGTTTTCGTAATCTCAACTTTTTTTTCGGGAAAAAAACTCTCAACTGTTGCCGCACAACTTAAAAATCAAATAGAATAATTTAGAATATTCGAAACCAAAACGGCACTAACCCAAAACCACGTCCTGCACATATAAATTCAATAAAATCTCAATTAAATCAAAATTTTACTTGCCTTTGCCTACACATAACCAAATAAAATTAAATCTTACAAAACCTTAAATAACACAAAACTTTCCTTGCTATCAAATATCCATACTCAAATCGAATGAAATTTTACCAAAAATATCGAACATGGCGGGTGTAAGTTATATATCGGACAAGATTGGTGTTGTACCACTAGAATATGCAAGTCCCCATTCCAACGCACAAGCATTTAGCTATTTTTAACATAAATCATATCTACTAATTTGCACGTTCTTCTTTGCAAGATTGCTGGTGATCACTATGTTCCTCTGTTTACATTGGGCCACGACATTCATAAGGATCACTAGGTTCAAGATTGACTAGTTGCACCGAGGAGAGGTAGAACACATATACGTTGTAGTATGTGCTGTCTTTCTATTAGCTAAACATACATATTGTATTGTGGAAGAACTATTATGGAAGGGTCATTCTTTTCTTTTACCAAACGAATTTCTGCTCATGTACACACATTAGAAAACACAGAAGAGAAGCTTTGTCTTTGTTTTAGTGTTACGATGGCATACAAACAACAGTACATACTAAAAATCAGAAGTACAAAAGCGGGTGCTTGCTTTCCCTTGTCACTACTGACAACCTTGCGTACAAAACAACTCAAGCGAGGAATGAGTTGGCAAAGCACGGAAATAGCTATTTGGAATGAGGGGAATATATAATAGACTGTACCTTCAACAGTTGGATATATATACATATGGTTCTAACTATTTATTTTGGCGAAGGGAATATATTAACATCGTAAAGATACCAATTACACCCAGCCTCTGCACCAACAAGACGTCCAAAAATAACAAGGATGCACAAAACCAAGAAAAAATAAAAATGAGAGAAATAGAAAACAAAGACCCGTCGCAATGATGAGTCATTCGCGATAGCAACACTCTAACCACCACCGAAGGCAACTCCCGGACCATACAAGAGATTCTCCAAAGACGACGCCTCCAAGAAGGAAACAAAGCACAAGCGTTGTCATCGCCGGATCGAAGATCTCGAGTTTTCATCCTGAAGAAAGTCTGAGTTCACAAAACAATGCCTTCAACAAGGCTGTTGCCCGATATAACCAGTGAAGGCAAGACCTTGGGTTTTCACCCTGGAATTTGCGACTCGGTACTTAAGGAGCACCACCAAAAATGCAGTCCATCCCCCCCCCCCTCTCTTTCCAAGGTTGCTGCTGCAAGTGACCAACACCCGGCACACAGGACAAACCTGTGCCGTCATTCTTCATCGCTACCAAAACACCACCCCACCATGAAAAACCACCAATCGCAGTCAACATGACCTTCTCCACCTCTGTCAATACCATGGAAATCTATATCTAGACATGTCCCATGGCGTCGTCAAGAAAGCGAAGTTTCGCATCACTCCCTCATGAAGCCTCATTGGTCGAATATAAGGGAACACATGACCGGATCGATTCCAATATAGATATCTAGTGACACCATGTGCGAAACGGCAGAATCACCTAGTGGAAGACTGGAACTCGTTGCCGTCTCGATCGAGGAGGCTTGTATCAAGCAGATCAACGGCATAGCGCTCGAAAAATAGCAGGGTCAAACCACCTTTATTCAGACCGAGCCCGCTGCCCCACACCGCCGGCCGGAAGCAGAGGAGAAGACGAACGCTGCTGACCCAGCATTGATGGGGCACACGACCGAACGTGATCCAGGAAGCACCGCCCGTTAGGTCCAGATTGGACACAAACAGGGCATTGCCCTCGCGGCCTGCAAAGCGCCGCTGCCGCCTCGAGCAGCAAGCCCGATGCGACACCTTTCTGATGCGCGTAGCCGTCTGCCCTGATCGGGCCCAGATCCGCCGCTACAGTCCATGGCTCCAGAAAGCGCTGTTGACGGCTGGCCACGTCCGATCCACCAGCGCCAGTGCCGCCGCATCTCGTCTTCCACCTCCACATGCCACCTCCGTGCTCATCCGCCAACGTGCATCTCTGCACAGTTGCACCGCAACTACATGCCTCCTCTACCCTCCGTGTTCGGCGAGACGGGCGCCGTCACCACCAGCCTTAGGGGGAACTAGGCTAGGGTTACGGAGGGCCTCCGGAGCCGCCGTGCGTGGCGACCCGCGAGGGAGGTTTCGTTCATGCTCCAACTAATGACAATAATAGATATTATCACAACTTGCGGTTAGCTCATGTTCTCTCAGAGAGGACATGACAACCCAGAGGTTACTGCAAGTATTTGTCAGTAACCATTCAGACACATGCGATACGTTTGTCGGTAACCATTACAAAAAAATGCTCTGTTTACTGGGTCCAGTGCGGACACATGTAAACATAAAAAACTTCTGGTCATGTCCACCCCTGAGTGACAATGATATTGAAGGCATGAGAGAGAGCGTATTTTTTGTTCTTTAACTGAGTTTTGCATCGGCGCACATAGGTGCACCAGTTCCCTGTTTTTGCAATTTGGCTAGGCGCTCACAAAGTACAGTAGATCGTTATTTGGCCAACCTCGTGGCTACCCTAAGGTCCTCATGGTCCCCCGCCGCCAAGAGCTCCCAATTGATTCCTCGTGGATGTAGTTTGTTCATAAGAAGAGGGTGAAGCATTGGGAATCACACAACCTTAGCCCACTTTGCAGCTTCTTTACGAGAAGGAAGACATGTGTGCTTTTTAAATCCGCCGGAGGGTGTTGATATCACGATTTTAAATCGTGGAAGATTTGGCTGCGATTGCCCCTTAGAAATCAACCCGCTATTTGCATAAAGTTCAAAATCGCCGGATATTGCTGGAGATCACGCCGATTTAGGGTACAATTCCACTACAATTTAGGCTCCCGCGATTTTTGCAAGTGTTTGATGTTCACAATACTACCGCTGTGGAGTACTAGACAGTTAGTTTTTCCTCAATTTGTCTATTTTAAAGCCGGTCACTATATCAGTCATCAATAGCAAAAGCAGAACATATTTTCTTTTTAACAAGGGAAGTACCCTTTGCAGTGATCATACACTACTAGAATTGCCGTGAGTTTCAAAGAAACTCGGCAGACCACATATTAAACTCGGCGAAATATTCACCGGATGCCAAACTCGGCGCAGCGCACTTGGCTGGACGGGGCTCGGCAACCATTAATACTGTCGAGTGCATTCCATCGAGAACTCAATGAATATATAAGCATTTTTTGCCGAGTTTCGGTCTGAAACAACTCATCGAGCCACACCGTCAGACTGAACGTGTCGTTAACGGAAGTGGCACATGGCACAAATATTCGCCGACTTTTGGCAGACAAAACTCGGTGAAGCCTCACCAATAGAAATGATCCACGTGGCCGAACACATTGCCCAGCACAAAATATCTGCTGGGTTCATTATTCAGCAGAACTGGGCAATTTGTTTGCTGAGTTCCACACTCGGAAAATATGTAACCAATTTGTGGCAGTTTCCTTTTTCTCTCTTGGATTAAGTCCGTATATTGACACATGTGGCTTGTTTTATCCTTGAGATGACAAGATGCTTGCGACCGACCAGGAGCCGGTGCTGGCTCTGCCTAGGTGACAGACGGAAGGCTTTGAAAAAAAATGCAACCAGGTTCCGGAGCGGGTGGAGCACAAGCTCTCATGACGATAGATGTGCATTTTTTTGGGGAGAACCACATCATTCCTTTGCATTCTCCTACTTCTTTCATCTGCTCCGTCGTCGATCAATCTAAAGTACTGTGTGTCCATTTCAGGAGAAGCTGGTTAAGTTGTCCTTGATGTCAAGTGGGACACTGGCAATTGGTCTGTTACAAACAAAAGAGGACGTTCAATGCCGATCATAAGGTAGATTCTTCCAACGCGTTATGCTGCTGAAATTTCTGCTGAAAAGTCCCACGATTTGTCGAAATTTTTGTCTTGTTTGTAAGAACATGAAGACTTGAGGGTGTCGACCGCAAAATGTTAGGGTTTTGGTTGCGAGATTGTGTTATTTTGTGCGATGAACTTAGAAAAAGATTCCAACTGTTTCGCCGAGGTTTGCGACAACTGGAGTCACCACTCCCGGTGTTACTCGTGATGCCCGGCAGACACAAGCCTGCACTTATATTAGCTACCAATGCCAGCTTTTCCTCTGAAGGTTTCACAGGTGACTCGTCCATGCATCGATGATAAAATCCATATTTTGTAGCAGAGGTAGATGAGAGTGCCTAGTGGAAGGGATGGCACAAAAATCATCTTTTTGAGATGAGTGACTAGCTACTGTACGTACCGAAACAATCGAGGCCCAGCATTGGGTAAGCTAGGAGCTCAAGCAAGCTGGAGGGCTAGATACTACAAGGGAAGTGCCTTGCCGTGTCGTCCGTACGTAGGAAAGCTGGCAACTCTGAATCAGCCTTCCGACATGAGCAGATCCACCATATCCAGGTTCCTGATTGACTTGATGAACCGAGGAGAGGTACAACACATTCACATTTTGGTATTGGCATTATTTCAACTAGCTAAACATACATATTGTATTGCCGAATGGATTAATATGCAAGAAGCATTCACTGTCGTTGCCACTGGGCAACTCTCTCACTCGCGATCAATCCTAGCGATGAGATTCAGCTAGAGCTCAGAGAGACACGAAGTAGTTTTTGCGCCACCAACTTGCTTTCGGCCTTTTCCGTTTTCTCTCCTCTTATTCCCTGCGCAACAGCGCCGCCCGATCCATGCGCCACGCCCGCTCTAGACGTGCCATCCCACGACGAGCGGATCATGACCACGAGCGCGCTACTACCAGCCCGTCGTGAACGGAGCACAACTCGGCCTCCTATCTTCTACGCCAAGCAAACTACGTCCAAGTTGTGACACCACGCAGGGCTGTCACGTACATGAAATAACAGAAGGAAAAACTAGGCTATGTCCTGGATCTACACGACTCAAGTAAATCCTAACAAATCACCCCCTTACTTGTGTCGTCCGAGCTGCACCTCCTCGACTCCGATCCTCTTCTTCAGCTCCATGAACTGAACTCTGCCCAGGGACTTGGTGAGCACATCCGCAAGCTGATCTTGAGTGCCCACATACTCGATGTCGATCTTGCCAGTCTCAACATAGTCTCGGATAAAATGATACCTCAAGTCAATATGCTTGCTGTGATCGTGATGCACCAGATTCTTGCTCAACGTGATCGCCGACTTGTTGTCCACCTGCAGCTTGACACTTTTTGTTTCAGTGCCCTGAATGTCAGCGATCAGTCGGCTCAGCCACACCGCATGCATAGCTGCCGCCGCCGCCGCCACGTACTCCGCCTCACAGGAGGACATGGCGATGATCTTCTGTTTCTGTGATGCCCAGTTAATCAGGTTTCGCCCGAGGAAGAACACAGCCCCGCTTGTGCTCTTCCGATCGTCGAGATCACCGCCATGATCGCTGTCGCTGTACTCCACAAAGTCTGGTTCATCCCCTCCTCGCTGGGAATTCCATCCATGATGAATTGTGCCGCTGATGTAACGCAAAAGGTGCCTCACCGTGGCCATATGCTGCGCCGTCGGCGCCTCCATGTAGCGGCTGACAATCCCAACCGCGTAGGCAATGTCAGCCCAGGTGTTTGCTAGATAGCGCAAGCTGCCCACCATGCTCCTGTAGTAGATTGCGTCCACAGCTGGACTCCCGTCGCTCTTCGACAGCCGCAGACGATTTTCCATCAGCGTCGAGCACGGCTTGCACCCTGTCATCCCCGTCTGCTCAAGGATCTTGCGGGCATAGCTGCTCTGACAAAGTGTAATGGTGTCGCCCTTCTGCTCGACCTTGATTCCGAGGTAATAACTCAGGGGGCCGAGATCACTCATGCTGAAAGTGCGCTGCTTCTCCGCCTTGAACTCTACGATCTCGCCGGCGTTGGTGCCCGTGATGATCAAATCATCTACGTACACCCCCACAAGCAGGAGGGTGTCGCCGCTGCCGTGCTTGTACACAACATGCTCAAGCGGGCTCTGCTCGCCGAGCGCCGCGAGCGCACTGTCCCGCTTGATGTTCCAGGCCTGCGGTGCCTGCCGCAGCCCATACGACACCTTGCGCAGCTTCAGAACATCTTACACATTGTTGGTGTCAACGAAACCCTCCGGCTGCCGCACGTACACTTTCTCGGCCAGTTCTCCGTTGAGGAAGGCCAACTTCATGTCCATATGGTGAACGTGCCAGCCGCGGTGCGCGGCAAGCACGATGAGCACGCACACAGTCTCCATCCGTGCCACCGGCGCGAACACCTTCTCAAAATTGATGCCCTCTCTCTGTGCATATCCCTTAGCGACCAAACGAGCTTCGTGCTTGATCACATTAACTTGAGGGTCTTTCTTGATCTTGAACACCCATTTAAGCCCAATGGCCCAGTGTCCAGGTGGGAGCTCCGTCAGCTCCCATGTCTCATTGTCGCGGATGGCGCGCATTTCCTCTTCCATGGCTTTTCTCTAGTGCCCCTCACCTAGTGCGTCATCGATATTGTCGGGCTCCTCAGCAGCGAGCAGGCACAACCCACAGTACTTGATCTCGATCGGCTCGGCGTGGTCGATCACTTCCTCCATCATGCGAAAGCGGCGCGCCACCCCTTCCTTGTCGTGGGTCTCTCCTATAGGAGGTGTCACGAACGGCACATGCGGCAGCTCCGGCGTGCGTGGCTCGCTGGATGCCGAGGGAGCGCACGGTGTTGTCGCGCATTTCCTCGTCTGGAGCGCGGTCGCTGCCACTGCTAGGCTCGGTGTTGTCGACGGTGTACTCGACAGTGAAGGTAGCAGGTGCGCCCACGGGCACTGCCGCGTCTGGTGCCGCTTCCCAGTTCCAGGGACGGTCTTCATCAAAGGCCACCTCGTGGGTGATGTGCAGCTTGCAGGCCGCCGGGTCGTAGACGTGCTAGGCCTTGCTGCCATCCTCGTACCCTATGAACACCATGGGCGCCGCGCGGTCTGATAGCTTGGTGACGCCCGGTCCGACTTTCTTCACGTAGGCGGTGCACCCAAAGGTGCGCAGGTAGGCGATGTTCGGGCGTCGACCGCACCACGCCTCATAGAGAGTGACACCATCCAGAGCACGCATGGGCGCCCTGTTCAGGATATGCACAACAGTTTTCAGAGCTTCACCCCAAAACTCACCAGGTACTTTCATGGCCTTGAGCAAGCTACGGGCGGTCTCAACAACCGTCTGGTTCCGGCGTTCCACAATGACGTTCTGTTGCGGGGAGTATGGCACCGTTGCGTACCTTTTGACCCCATTCTCGTCGCAGTATGACTTGAACGGGATGGAGTTGAACTCGCCGCCCCGGTCCGTTCTGAACGCTAGGAGCTTCACGCCGTGCTCTCTCTCGGCGAGTGCCTTGATATTGCAGAAGAACTTGAATGCCTCGTCCATTGTCCACAGCATCTCCACCCACATATAGCGGTTGTAGTCGTCGACGATGAGGAGAGAAGTATCGTTTGCCACTTGGTGTCGTCGGTGTCACCGGCCCACACAGGTCGCCGTGCACCAGCTCCAGGCCACGCTCTGCGTGATATGGGGACGCACGTGGGAACGGCGTGGGGTGCATCTTGGCCAGGGCAGACCCGTCGCAGAGCTGGTCCACCCGCGCGATCGGCGGCACGCCGATGACCATGCCCTTGCTGGAGAGATCGTGGAGCGCCCTGAAGTGCAGATGCCCGAAGCGTGCGTGCCACCACCACGCTGCGTCGTCGGCATTGGCAAGGAGACACACTGGCCCCATGATGTCGAGTTGCAGCATGTACAGGCGGCTCCTAGAGCGGCTCACCCGTGCCAGCAGCAGCCTCTCCTGGTCAAAGATGCTCATCACGCCGTCCACAACCACCGTCTTGCAGCCCACATCGTCGAGCTGCCCGATGCTCACAATGCTGCTCCTCAACAGGGGTATTAAGTACACCCCCGTCAGTGCATGGTGCAACTTGTTCCTGCAGTTAAACACCACTGTTCCACATCCACAGATATCAACTGATGAGCCGTTGCCTAACTTGACCGTGCCTGTCACCATCTCATCGAGCGTGGAGAACACGACCCATTCACCTGTCATATAGTCTACACCGGGATCACGCCCTTCTCGTTGAGGAAGACGCGCTCCTGTGCCGGCTCGACTGTAGGAGATATGCCCTAGAGGCAATAATAAATGATATTATTTATCTCTGAGTTCATAATTATGTTTATGTTCCATGCTATAACTGCAATGATTCTCGAGTCTGCAATATCCACGAGGCTCGAAGGAAGACTCATATGCACGTGTGGAATAATAAACGGTAAGAAGTATTCCTAGTTTGGCCTCTAAGACTAGCTCAAGTGTTGCATGATGGTTCCATTTTCCTGATCATGGGCATGTCTATGCCAGCAACTTTGAGGGCACAATGTTAAGAGAACATTTGTGTTGAATCGACCCGGTTTGATGTTATGCTATGAGATTCATTCGTCACAAGTTAATGGTAAATAACACAGAGATGGTTAACATTTGCATGATTCCTTAGACCATGAGAGTATTGAGTTTCTTCATGCTTGCTTCATGAACTTTTGGGTTTGTTAAACGTCATCCCTAAATGGGTGGCTATTACGGCGGCTTACGGGTTCATGGAAAAGTGTGTCAAGTAACTTGATAGCTCAAGATTGGGATTTGCTCCTCCAACCATGGAGAGATATTCTCGGGCCCTCTTGGTGTTACGGTATCCATCATCGTCTGGCCAGACACAGTGTGATTTGATCACAGGGATGCCAGAACACGGAAACGAAAAAAGAGAACAAAACCAGTAACGAGGTAACTAGCATAGTGGACAAATTGTTGATCCACGGGGATGCAAGTAAATCTCACCTCGGGTCTATGTAACATATCGCGAAGTGCAGGAATAGCACACGGCAACTGGAGGTTCACTCGAATATTCATTCGTGTGGGTATAGGGGTCAATATGGGTGTCCATGGCTCCGATGTTGATCATTGATCGGAAGGGGTTCCGGGTCATGTCTATACTTCACCGAACCTATACGGTCACACACTTAAGGGTCATCTATCTGTTGAATACTAGACAGGGAGTCTGAGAGAAAATCACAGGAAAAGTTTCGGACACCGGAAAAGTTTCGGACAGCGGAATCGTACCGCAGAGAGAGGTCATCGGATGAGTTTCGATGATACCGAAAAGTTGTTTCGGGATATACCATTAAGTCAATTTGGTTTTAGCAAATGCCTGATAATTCTTGAAGGGTGCTAGAATCATTCTGGAAGCTTTTTGGAATTTCCTTAGATAAAAACCAGAAATGTTCCGGAGCAGCCGGAGCCACTTCAGATGCGTTTCGCAGATGAAAATCACTAAAACCGGAATTGTTTCGGAACGCGTTGAAAATCATTTTAGTGGGTACTGGAAATGTTCTTAGCCCACATAAATATTTTCAGTTCGACCAGACGCTGAAAAATGTCGTCATGAATAGTGAAAATCAGCTTTATGGTTACTTTATGGAAAGCCACCTTTTGGGGCTTTGCTCCAAAAGATCTTGGGGATGACATGGATGGATAGGAGCCATTTTTTGGGCCCCTCACGGGGGTGTGGCCGGCCACATGGGGTATCCCCCCTTGGGGACCCTCTTGTTCATTGGTTTCACTCCTAGGTCCTTGTGGAAGGACTTCATTCATGTGCATTTTGGGTTTTTGTGTGAAACTACCCTACCCCTTGGGATTTCCTATAAATAGAGGTGGAGGGGCAGCCCTCCACACTCATCCCTTTGATCTCATACAAGTGCCATGCAATCATCTGGCTTCTTCTCTCCCTCCCAGCGAAATAGTTTCGTAGAGCTGAAAGGCTGTCTGGGTTCCGGCAGGAACTAGTTCTGGACGACGAAGCCCTGCCGGATAGTTGACACCGTATGTGTGCAACTCTGTAGAGAGATTGTAGTTTCGGTCTTAGTTCGTGAGTGCCTCCCGAAGGGCTGTCCGTGTGACCGTCCGAGTTTTGAAGGTCCTCCCGAAGGGCTGTCCGAGTGACCGTTCGAGTTTCGAAGGTCCTCCCGGAGGGCTGTCTGCGACACCTTCCGGAGGGCTGTTCGACCGCCTCCCGGAGGGCTGTCTGAGGAGCAGATGAGGGTATACATCCTCGCGGTTGGGAGGTTGTAAATCCTAGCTGCGGGGATCTGCACCACCGTTCGTCATCGACTCTTCTTCCCGCTGCGCTACGAGTCGGTAACGAAAAAGATCAAACCATGTATGCAGTCTCCATAGTGGTCCTGGGCTGGTGCGTAGGTTGGAAATTTTTTGTTTTCTGCTGCGTTCCCCTACAGTGGCATCATGAGCCGTGCTATGCGTAGATGCAGGCTGCGATCTAGAATACATGGAGATGTATGGGTATTGCATAATCTAATTTTGGAGTAGATGAGATCTATTGCTGAAACTTATTTATGCAGGTGACAGATGAAATCTGTTACCCGACGTTCTTGTTGCTTCCCTAGAATTTGCGTTTGCTCAATCTCGAGACAGCATGGTGGAATTTGACAAAGTTCTGGCAATCCGTGATCCTGATAGATCATGGAAGTGCTATCAGTTCTTTGGGTTCTGCCGTAGTCAAAAGAAAGATGAAATTCGCAGATCAAAGGGCATTGCAGATATGATCTGCACGGGGGTCATGCGTATGACGAAGTTTAGTATGGGGCTCGAGATTTAACTATCTCGTGTTTCATACACCCCGAGATGTTAATCTAGCAACTTGAATAATCATACTTGATGATAAAACGTTGGTAGCTGTGGTTTAAGTCGAAACCTTAGAAGCCACGAAAAACAAGTTTGCATGAACCGATTAGAAACGTCTAACTTGGTTTTGCAGGAGGGTTTGCATGTGCATGTGATGTGGTATAGCAATGCTCATATTCAATTTGATTATGTATGAGATGACTATATGATGTAAATTGATTAACATGACCTGCGTGTCATGATTCGGCATGACGGCTCCAGCCATATGATTGTCACTTTAGTGACCTGCGTGTCAACCTTAAGTAATGCACTTATTTTATTAGATATTGAGATAGCGATATTATCTGGTATACCGACATGGTGGTGGAAATCTTCACGAAGGTGAACACCGACGCAAATGCCGAAAACGAAGAAATGAAAGACTTCTCCGTCCGAAAGGGCTATACCATATCATGCTATTATGAATTGCCTGAGATGTTTATCCCTTATGATGCACCCTTCTTGATTGCGCAGTAGTCGCTTTTATTAGGGTGATCTCTCACTAAAATATCAAGTAGTTAGTGTTCTCCCAAGTGTAGCACCGTCACGGCACCTATCTTTTCGGGGTGCGCCATGGATGCATGGGTACGAACGATTAGAGAAGTGTGAGCCGGGTGAGGTCAGACCTCGCAGCAAGATCACTTGGTTGTCTTGACGTTCATGGCAGAATCGTCCTGAGCTCGGAACACACGCATCGAAAGATGAGCAAGAGTCACATAGAGATGTGATCGGCAAGTTGGCCTACCGATTAAAATTCCCGTTATGAGATGATGATTCTATGGCGATGAGTTGAAGTCTGGATCTCGTATCACTCAAAATTAATTATGAGAGATATTGATTTGAGTGGGAGCGCACTGTTGAATTAACATGCTTAATTCTCAGTGCAATTAATTATGAACACTGTCTAAGTGTTTCTTGCAAAATAGTTGTAGAATAATGGCTCGCATTTCCACCTTCCCTGTTAAAATTGAATAGATGTTAAATATCTGGTTAAAAACTTTACGATTGGTAACGTAATGTGAGGATTGTCCTCAAAAGTGTCGAGAGGGACATTGTCCTATCGCATGCTTTCCGTATCCTCCCGCTAATGCTATGGATTATGTGACTCCCGTCCTTCGATCCAAAAGCTAGAATTCTGTTACGGTCAAGTGGAATATGTTTGCTTCCATGAAACCCAAACTTCGAAAGTTGGGACAGTTATATGATATTCATGGAACTGAAAATTAATTTTCAGATACAAACAAAGGCTGAAAGATATGAAATATCCAAAGTAATGTTTGTTTGCAAGTATTAGTAAAAGTGTTTACTATGCATTTGACTGTTGGGAAAGGGATCCAGAAGAACGCCTGTCATATGATGAAAGGTGAATAAAACAACAACTTAAAGAGAAAGGAAGTGTCCGAAGGGTGTTAGTGAGACTTTCACGCCTAGGAAGTCCGGGGCTAACGCCACTCTTAAGTTGGGTGCTTCTTCTGAGAGTAGGAGAAATACTAAAAGTTAAACTGTTAGAAGTATAAAGGCAAAAAGAAAGAAGACTGGAATATCCAGCTCATGTATGAATGTCATACAAGTTCTTGATGTATAGAAGGCTGGTCAAAGATATAGTTCTTGGGAATTATGATTAAATTGTTAATCATTGAGTTTTGGGTATTGTGAGTTAATCACAAAGATACCCACTCGATTGCATTCTGTTGCAACTCGATGTAAGAACTGCTATGGCCTGAAAGACTAGCCAGGAATGAGGTTTAGGTATACACAGGGGTCATAGTAAATGTTACTATACTTTCCATCGGTGTATTACCGTCTGTATTTATTTTCATAATTCATTTAGAGTTTAACACTCTAGCCCATTGCATAAGGTATCTTGCAAGAAGGTTGTTCATAAGAGAACCTTTCATGTTCGGTGTTATGAATAACATAAGGGCCATACTTTCATTATGAATGAGATGTATGTTATGAATATTGATAATAATACATTACCTATAGGTTTATTTTCATAATTCATTTTAGAGTTTCATACACTCTAGACCATTGCACAATGTTTTTGCAAGAGAGGTTATTCATAAAAACAACAATTGTTGTTCAGTATTATGAATAACATGAAGGATGTATGTTATGAATATTGATGGTAATATGATACATCCATAACACTGACGCTAAATGTCGCAAGACTAAAAGAATACCACACAAGTGTGGCACTACATTTGGTCACATTTGGGGAAACCCGCATGGAAAATTCCATTATGATGGATTTTGAAGTCGTTTGATTTTGAATCATCTAACACTTGCAACTTTCCTCCGAAAGGTGAAGTGACTGCAATACCGTTCACAAGCAATAAAGAATGAACAACAAACTTATTGGTGATCATACATTTGATGTGTGTAGTCCGATAAACATTGCAAGTAGTGGATTTATCTATCTTCAGAAATGGCTCAAGTAGATATATGGATATTTAATTGATGAGACGTAAGTCTGGATCTTTTGAACTCATTCGAAAGGTTTTCAGAAATGAGGTAGAAGTTATTGTAACAAGAAAATTATGTTTCTATAATTTGATTGCAGAAAGGAATATTTGAGCTACAAGTTAAGCGAATGTCTGATGAGTTGTGAAAGGGGTTTCATAACTTGCACTTCCCATAATACCACTGCAAGTGGAAAGTCTGTGAAGATGTAATCAAACCATTTATGACATGGTAAGATCAAAGATGATATAAATAAATTTGCCATTATCCCTTTTAAAGAGTGATGCTTTAGAGACTGCGGCTTTTACACTGAAAAGAGCTCCATCGGGTCTGTTGAAATGGCACCATGGTATGGTACGCCCAACCATGTTATATCTTTTCTTAAACATTTGGACTATGGGGCTTGTGTAAAAGGTTACAAACCTATTCCAAATCAGACAAGTGCTACTTTGTAGGTTATCCCAAGTCATTGGGTACTCCCCCCTCACTATACCGAGGCAAATAGTTTTGTCACGAAACGGTATGCTTTTAAAGAGAATGGTTCTTTCAAAAAGGTGAGTGGGAGAATAGTGCAACTCGACGAGATAAACAGTATCTTCGTCATCAGATCAAAGGAAAGAGACCTTGGAAGTAATTCCAAAGTTTCCTACTGCGACTGATACGGAAGTCTCTACAATAAAATGTATGAACTTCGGTCGAACTTGCAGTTGAACCACGTAGGCAAGGCTCGTGCAAACCTCTCAGGTGCGCAGATGAGATATTATTATTGAACAACAGTATACCTACGATACACAAGGAAGCATTGATGGGCCCTGACTCCAGAATTGGCTAAATGCCAATACAAACCGAGTTAGTTTCCATATAAGTAATTCAAGATTAAAACCTTGATACACCTTTCGGAAGACTGAGAGTCTAACGAATATTTATGGAACTTAAAACTGTTACGGATAAAAATGTTTATCCATAAGTTTAAGGAGTTGACTACGATGAGGTTGTTTCATCGTAGCAATGCTTAAAGTTGGTTCGGATTGAACTAGCAATTAATACATATTTCAATCTTGAGATATGAAACGTGGATGACAAAAGGATTTCCATCTGATGGAAATGAAACCTAGGACTTGTATGTGATACAGTTCAAAGTAGTTTGTCAATCCAGAGGATGCTAGTAAGGATGCAAACTTCAGAGTTCCAGCGATGGAAAGAAGAGAGCAAAATGGAGTTGGAATCTTCGTGTTTTGATGAAATGCTCAAAAGGGGTTTTGACTTCATCAATGCGTAACGAAGATGCTTGTAATTCAAGAAAGTAAGTGGGAGCTCAATAATATTTCTAAAAACCTTGTGTGCTTGACACATTGGTAATTGGAAATAAATTTCTTGACACGAATTAGGACTTCATTTGAAAATAGTTTTTCGATGAAGTGCTTAGGCTAAATAGCCTTGATATTAGGCGTGATGATCTATGGAGATAGATTTACCTAATAGGGCTAAGCAATAAATACATATTGACAAGATGCTAAAACCGTTTAGCACTAAGAACGACAAGGAGTGATTCTTGCCGAAGTCACATGGAAAGAGTTTTTGCAAGAATGAGTGTCCCAAAACACTGATGAGCAAAATACATGATGCAGATTCCACACACTTTTGTGTTTGGATTAATCATGTATTCCATGGTATGTAAAACAACCAGATATGTCCAATACTCCCAAGATGTTGCGAGTATGGATACTAAAGTGATCAAAGTACTGATCATGGGACAACAGTGAAAGATGTCATTGAGTACTAGAGTAAGTACTGATGATATGTTTTCTCGCAAGCAGAGATCATGAAAAGTTCGTTGTAAAATGTTACATCGATACGGTCTTCATCTTTTCTCCATGTGATTTTTGATTTAAGTTAAGGGTTTTGTGTAATACACAATATGGTGGCACGGTAGTTGGAAATTATTCCCAATAGGATACTGTGGCGAATTCTATAACAAATGACTAAGTATGTTGAGGCTTTGGAAGCGACAAACAAGATGTTGAATCATATAGTTCATTCATGAACTTAGTATGGTTCCAAGATGGCTTTTGTCAATGGGACACTACTGCAGGTAGATTCTCCATAACTCAGTCTGAGGAATCCAGGTTCAACCTGTGATTCACATTTATACAAAGCCAAGTCCGCATAAATTATGAATTTTGTGAAAGCGTGAAGACGCAAGGATATGCAAAGATACACACGGAGCTGAAGTCGTCAGATCCGTTGGACATCAGGCTATACCACAAGCGAAGCATATTTACACCAATGTGCCATAGGTGTAAAGTGCATTAGCATTGACTAGATTATTGACTCTAGTGCAAGTGGGAGTCTGTAGGAGATATGCCCTAGAGGCAATAATAAATGACATTATTTATCTCTGAGTTCATAATTATGTTTATGTTCCATGCTATAACTACAATGATTCTCGAGTCTGCAATATCCACGAGGCTCGAAGGAAGACTCATATGCACGTGTGGAATAATAAACGGTAAGAAGTATTCCTAGTTTGGCCTCTAAGACTAGCTGAAGTGTTGCATGATGGTTTCGTTTTCCTGATCATGGGCATGTCTATGCCAGCAACTTTGAGGGCACAATGTTAAGAGAACATTTGTGTTGAATCGACTCGGTTTGATGTTATGCTATGAGATTCATTCGTCACAAGTTAATGGTAAATAACACAGAGATGGTTAACATTTGCATGATTCCTTAGACCATGAGAGTATCGAGTTTCTTCATGCTTGCTTCATGAACTTTGGGGTTTGTTAAACGTCATCCGTAAATGGGTGGCTATTACGGCGGCTTATGGGTTCATGGAAAAGTGTGTCAAGTAACTTGATAGTTCAAGATTGGGATTTGCTCCTCCAACCATGGAGAGATATTCTCGGGCCCTCTTGGTGTTATGGTATCCATCATCGTCTGGCCAGACACAGTGTGATTTGATCACAGGGATGCCGGAACGCGGAAACGAGAAAAGAGAACAAAACCAGTAACGAGGTAACTAGCATAGTGGACAAATTGTTGATCCACGGGGATGCAAATAAATCTCACCTCGGGTCTATGTAACATATCACGAAGCAACAGGAATAGCACACGGCAACTGGAGGTTCACTCGAATATTCATTCGTGTGGGTATAGGGGTCAATATGGGTGTCCACGGCTCCGATGTTGATCATTGATCGGAAGGGGTTCCGGGTCATGTCTATACTTCACCGAACCTATAGGGTCACACACTTAAGGGTCATCTATCTGTTGAATACTAGACACCGGAAAAGTTTCGGACACCGGAAAAGTTTCGGACAGCGGAATCGTACCGCAGAGAGAGGTCATCGGATGAGTTTCGATGATACCGAAAGGTTGTTTCGGGATATACCATTAAGTCAATTTGGTTTCGGCAAATGCCTGATAATTCTTGAAGGGTGCCAGAATCATTCTGGAAGCTTTTTGGAATTTTCTGAGATAAAAACCGGAAATGTTCCGGAGCAGCCGGAGCCACTTCAGATGCGTTTCGCAGATGAAAATCACTAAAACCGGAATTGTTTCGGAACGCGTTGAAAATCATTTTAGTGGGTACTGGAAATATTCTTAGCCCACATAAATATTTTCAGTTCGACCAGACGTTGAAAAATGTCGTCATGAATAGTGAAAATCAGCTTTATGGTTACTTTATGGAAAGCCACCTTTTGGGGTTTTGCTCCAAAAGATCTTGGGGATGACATGGATGGATAGGAGCCATTTTTTGGGCCCCTCATGGGGGTGTGGCCGGCCACATGGGGTATCCCCCCTTGGGGACCCTGTTGTTCATAGGTTTCACTCCTAGGTCCTTGTGGAAGGAGTTCATTCATGTGCGTTTTGGGTTTTTGTGTGAAACTACCCTACCCCTTGGGATTTCCTATAAATAGAGGTGGAGGGGCAGCCCTCCACACTCATCCCTTTGCTCTCATACAAGTGCCATGCAATCATATGGCTTCTTCTCTCCCTCCCAGCGAAATAGTTTCGCAGAGCCGAAAGGCTGTCTGGGTTCCGGCAGGAACTAGTTCTGGACGGCGACGCCCTGCCGGATAGTTGACACCGTATGTGTGCAACTCTGTAGAGAGATCGTAGTTTCGGTCTTAGTTCGTGAGTGCCTCCCGAAGGGCTGTCCGTGTGACCGTCCGAGTTTTGAAGGTCCTCCCGAAGGGCTGTCCGAGTGACCGTTCGAGTTTCGAAGGTCCTCCCGGAGGGCTGTCCGCGACACCTTCCGGAGGGCTGTTCGACCGCCTCCCGGAGGGCTGTCTGAGGAGCAGATGAGGGTATACATCCTCGCGGTTGGGAGGTTGTAAATCCTAGCTGCGGGGATCTGCACCACCGTTCGTCATCGACTCTTCTTCCCGTTGCGCTACGAGTCGGTAACAAAAAAGATCAAACCATGTATGCTGTCTCCATAGTGGTCCTGGGCTAGTGCATAGGTCGGAAAATATTTGTTTTCTGCTGCGTTCCCCTACATCGACATGGATCTGGGAGAGTCCGCAGCTCACCACCATGAGTAGTGCAGGTTGGTCCTCCTGCGCCCGGTTGAGGTTGGCCTCTTCCTTGCGCTGCTGCTTCGGCTTGGTGCAGTCCCGAGCCATGTGGCCCTGGATCCCGCAATTGTGGCAGTTGCCCTTGAAGCGAGAGCCGCCGCTTGATGGCCCTCTGCCATCGCCAGGCGCACCGACTCCGGGCGCGCTGTCCTTTCCCTTTCCAGCACGTCCTCTGCCGCGGCCGCCCCCACGACCAACACCGTGTGACGACCCCTCGCCCTGCTCACGCTGCTTGTAGCGCGCCAGCCACTGCTCCTAAGTGAGCAGCAGGTTTCCACCGGCCTGCCCTGAGCCGCCGTGATCAAACCTCTCCTCGGCCGCTTTGAGGCGGCCTGTCAGATCCTCAATGCTCAATGTATCGAGATCAACAAGGGTTTCAATGGACAGAGCGATCTGCGAGTACCGTGGAGGCACCACGCGCAAGAACTTCCTTACCGCCTTCTCCTCGGTGACCTTGTCACCAAGGATGTTCAGGTTGGTGACCATGGAGCCGAGCCGCATCGCGAAGTCATCCACTATCTCTCCGTCGCAGAACTCGATAGTCTCAAAGTCCCGCGCCAGTGAGCGGGCCTTGGATGCGCGCGTGCGGTCCCCGCCGATGCGCATGGTGGCGATCGCGTCCCACGCCGCCTTCGCCGACGGTTTGACGGCCAACGTGCCCACCATCTCGGGTGGCCTCCAACGCCATACGATCCTCATGGAAGTTGATGTCGCCGTGCTTGACGGCGTCCCTGTAGCCGCGTGCCTCCAGCTTCACCTTCATCAGGAGCAACCCGTTGTTGTAGTTCGACTTGGTCAGCATCGGTTAGTTCGCCGATCCAGACTCCCGGATCACCTTCTGCACAACCGGCGCCGCTAGCTCGCGGCCGCGGATTGTGCGGCTCCACCCATGTCGCTGCAACTTGATTGTTTGGTGCACCCATCGTATGACGATTTGGAAACAACAAAAGGAAATTTAAAGCTCTCGGTGAAACCAAAAAGTATTTTTCTCCAGATCGTGCACTGAAGGAACTGCAGATATAGTAATTGATATATTACCAGGAGAGATGTGCTTCCGTACACCCTCCTTATGAAATATTTAACCACATCTCGAACAAGGCCACCCCCGAAGCTTGTTTTTTTTTTTGCTAAACCAAACCAAACTCTCTTGTTAGTTAGGTAGCTAGCCTTCATACGTACGTACAACGTACAAGAGGGACTGGTCGTGGCAGCTCGCTTTTACTGGATGTATCAGCTACTTGCCTAGTATGCACTCTTGTATTTGCACCCCTAAATTTTTTCCTTTGGATTCACAGCCGCGCGGAACTACCGTATTTGCCTTTGCAATCTGACATGTACGTATAAGCAATGTTCTTTCGTTCGGTGCGACAACGACGACCACTCACTGGCTAGTCATCCAGCATCCTGATTAAGTACTAAAATGGCTTGACAAAAGAAACAGAAAAAACAAGTAAAAAACCAGGTCTGGACTCCTCCTCCAAATGATTTTTTGAATATCAATACTGATGGAGCTTTTAGGCATTCTCATAATTCAGGTGGATGAGGTTTTACCATAAAAAATTATCAAGGTCTTGTGCTGATTGCAGGAGCTGGGAATCTATTAAATGTAACTGATCCTATCCACACTGAAGCACTAGGCATGTTGCATGCAATCAATGAGGCAGCAAGACTGGGATGCCAAAGAATCATCCCGGATGCGGCGGTTCTGAAGCAAGCGATTACTACTGATGCATACGACGGCTCTAATCTGAGTGTGATTTTCAAAGAAATAAAAACTGTTATACGCCTATCCTTTCAATCATGTAAAGTAGAAGTTTGCCCACCATCTTGTAATATTTCAGCACATTGCTGAGCTGCTTATGGTGCGGGCATGGAGCAGGAAAGCTACCAATTAGTCTGGCTTGATCCGCTGCCGAATCATGTAAAAGACCTTTTAGCTGGCACAATGTCCAGCTTGTTAAGTTAATGGAATATATGATGTGTTCCTTTCAAAAAAAAAGGCATGTCCACTTTGATAAACACAACTACTCCCTCCGTTCCATAACGTAAGATAGTTTTTGACACGAGTTTGCCAATCTTTTCTACACGCCTGTTTGCATATGGTAATGAAAGACTATTCAAGCATTATAATTGGCCACTACCTTCTCATGGTTCAAGTACTTGAGCATGCATGTTTAAGAATCACATTTAAATATGACATGAACAAGCCCACCCCCCTGTACTTGTATGAATGTTTTTTTTTGTGGTTTACACTCAACACAAACACATAACAATCAGCCTGCCCACATCCACGTCTTTATGTACACCTTTGGCCACTGTCTGCACGGCCACTCATTATATCCACTAGCTTAGCTGCGCACCATCACTTGCCTCTGTATGCTTGCATGCACACTAGCACAATCGCTCAATACGAATTGAGAAAAGTTCGTGAAACTAAAAAACATCCATGAATTAGAAAAAAAAAATCATGATTTAAAAACAATAAAATGAATTTGAAAAGTATCTTGATATTATTTTTAAAATAATTTTAGAAAAATATTCGTTGCTATTTTATAAAATGATGAAAAATGAGACGAACAATTATGAAAAAAAATTAAACGTGGAGATATAACTGGCCGTTTACCCTCATCCTGTAATTGCATACTTGTTGCGGGCATGCAGTTTCATGTCACTCGTGGACTTGTAACTAGGACAAAAATGAGTTGGGTCCGAGGGTAGACTTGCAACTGGGACAAAAATTGGTCAGGCCCACGGTTGTGTATCAAGGCTGGAGTTGCAACTGGGACAAAATGAGTCTGGCCCCGGTCGCATATTAAGGGTGGAGTTGCAACTCGGATAAAATTGACCGACCCAGTTGCGTACTCAGGATTGACCTCCAAGTTAGGTAAAAAGTTAGCCCCCGATTGCATGTTAGGGGTCTAGTTGGACTTGCAACTAGGAAAAAAATGTTGGAACCCACTTGTTTGTCGATGATGGATTTGTAAATGGGACAAGAAAAAAGCGCCACCCCCTCCCCCCATTTGCATGTCGAGCGTGGACTTGCAACTAGAGGAAATGGGTCAGCCCCCAGTTACGTGTCAAGCGTCGAATTGCATCTTGGACAAAATTGGCCGGGCGTCCAATTGTGTACTAAGGGTGGACTTGCAAGCAGGACAAGA
>NC_057795.1:38740738-38803323 GCF_018294505.1 Triticum aestivum
GCCCAATTGGTTGTCAGTGGTATAACTGGAGTTGCAAGTAGGACTAACATGGGTTGACCTCAGTTGCGTGTTAAGGTGGACGTGCGATGGGGACAAGAAAAAAAGGCGGGCCACCAATTGCATGTCGGGGATTGAGTGCAACCTGGACAAAAGTAGTCGACCCCCAGTTGCACGTCAATGGTAAACTTGCAACTGGAACATAAATGAATCAGGCCCCCCAGTTGCGTATCAAGGATGGAGTTGCAACAAGATAAAAAATGGCCGGGCCCAAGTTGCATATATACTTAGGGTGGAGTAGCAAGTAGCATAAAAAATATGATCCTCAATTGCATCTGAGGGTTGTAGCTGGACATGCAAATAAGACAAAAATCGTTTGGGCCCTAGTAACATGTTCACACACTCTTGACAATGTTTTTAACCCGACTATAGTTTTCATCATTTCCATTGCTCTCTTGTTCTTAGTTGTTACACTTGTACACTTTCATTCTTGTTCACACACTCTTGCAAAGTTTTCACTTTCAAGTTGGGATCATAGATAATTCGCGGGCACATTTGATTAACCTCCACAAGAGGTGAATGGCCATTTTCCCAGCTCTCTCTGGGATTGATACTCTTACTTTGAAATAGATACAACTAAACTTGTGCACTTGTAGGACATCAGGGGGTTACCTCCCCAGAAAATTCGTTCTGACTATGTCGTGGATCACGATGGAATCACAAGTAGAAGATCTTGTATAAAGATTTACTTGATGATGAATGCTTGATAGTCCTATAATGTAGTTGATCACGATGGAATTTCAATTGCAAGTATATCAATCAAATGGAAATGGTGGTTGTATGGTGATGGAAATGCTATCGCAGTTGTGGTGACGGAGATGTGAAGTGAGGTAATGATGGTGAATCCGGGGCACCTCTTCTGGGTGTCCTCCTTCTCCTCGACATATTACATCAAACCTCATGATGGCAACTGTGCATGTCCTTTTAAACATTCAGAGGTACTCGTCCGATGAATCTACAGTTGTGGCATATGAAACCATCCTCAATGCAGTCGTGCAAATCTGGTAACCAAAGAATCTAATTTTGTATCGACATCCTTCTTCTAGACGAAGTAGTTATCATAGTCCTGGACACCACCGTAAAGGCGTGTTCTTCTCATTCGAAAGCACTCGCGAAAATTGTTTGTTAATATGGTATTGGGGGCGAAGTAGTCTTCCACCAGCATGAAATAACGCGTGTGCTCTTTTCCGGTTCAACACTCGATGTCCCCTGATTTGTCCCTTGAAAATTAGGAAATGCTCTTCCGCACGCTCCCTGTCTGATAGGACCACATGCATCATCACTGTTTTATCCTCATATTTGTCCTCCTCTCCGACGAGGACAACTTCATGAAGTTGATATAGAAGTACTTGTCGTCTAAATCCATCATGCTTGCGTCATAGTAAGGAAACTTGGCTATGGCATTTGGATAAACACTTGTCGGGCATGCTATTGACCACTATGAAGGATACCTGCCCGCGGGACCTACGAGGCGGGAGGGGGTAGCGACTTCGGCAAAGCATGCGTGGTGGTCAGGTGAAGCGGCGGAAGTCTATCAAGGCCTGCGCGGGCGGGCTGGTCGAGCTCTGGCGATGGCATGAGATGGAGTGAATACACATCCAGGGGAAGGGATGAAGTAACAAATGGGTGGGCTTCGGGTGTGGTTTTAGGTGGTCTAGAATTGTCAGAGCACTACATGGAAGAGGTCCTGACTCCCACAAACCTCCCCAGCTTTCCATCCGGATTGCAGGAATTCTCAACCGGACGTGCCCACAGATATTTTTGGCACTGCGTTGGAGGAAAAAAATGTTTGGACGCTTTAGATTAGACATTTGCATACGTCTCAAAGCACGATGATGGAGATGCCCCAACAACCATTAAGAATTGTAATAGACAAAGTGGTAATCACACACTGAACTATCATCCTATAAATTCCCCTTGCATGGTTCAACAAGCAACAAAAAGTAGGTCATGATATATATAAGAGGGAGTAGCCTAGCTAAGTTTTTCCTCTTTCACTTAGTCACATGGTCATAATATGAGAGGAGGTGTCCTTACTTTTGCATCTTGACCTTAATTTTCCCCGTGACACTTCTCAGTACCGATCAATAGAAAACCGCAAGTAGTACAAATACAAGGGAGCTAACAAACTAGGATAAAATTGGGTTGACCTCAGTTGCGTGTCAATGGTTGGCTTGCAACAGGGACAAGAAAAAGGAGGGTGCCCCAATTGCATGCCGGGGATAGAGTTGCAACTAGGGAAAAAATGGCCAGCCCCCGAGTTGTGTGTCGATGGTAAACTTGCAACTGGGAGATAAATGGATATCACCCCCAGTTGCATATCAAGGGTGGAGTTGCAACTGGATAAAAAATGGCCAGGCCCCTAGTTGCTTACTTAGGGTGGAGTTGCAACTAGCATAAAAACGTTGGGCCCCAATTGCATCTAAGGGTTGAAGTTGGACTTTGAAAAAAGACAAAATGGATTGAGGGTTGAAGTTGGACTTGCAAATAAGACAAAATAGATTGGGCCCTAGTTCCATGTTCACATACTCTTGAAAACTCTTATAGCCCTACTACAGTTTTCATCATTTCCATTTCTCTCTTGTTCTTAGTTGTTACACTTGTGCACATTAACTCTTGTTCACGCACTCTTGCAATGCTTTCACCTTTGCACCACTTTTACTTGGGATCATAAATAACTCGCAGAGACATTTTGATAAACCTCCACAAGAGGTGAAAGACCATTTTCTCTGCTCTGTATGGGATCGATACTCTCACTTTGTAAGAGATACAAATAAACATGTGCATTTGCAAGGCATCATGGGGTTAACTCCCATGGAAATGTATCTGCCTACGACACCGTTGCATGGCGGCCATTCCTCTTCTTCAATAGCATGATATTTGGTGGAATAAAAGGTGCTCAATCGAAATAGAATGTTTCTATAAAGGGTGGTGGATGCCGAAACGTTACAATTTTGGGTGGAGGGCAATGAGTCGGTGAATGAGGTGGTGAGAATAAATGTGAAGCGTTCGAAAATGCTAGACAAAGAGGTCAAATATATCAAAAAAGTAGACATCAAATGAGAGCTGATGGGTGTGGACACTTGAGAGGGCGCGGATATAGCCAAAGGTTTAGCTTGCCCGTGATTGCAATGAATTCCAGATATATTGGACACTACAAGAAATCTGTTAATTCATGACGAATTTCGGGTGACGTTCTGAAAATCTGTCATAGTTGATGATGGTTTACCCGTGTCCGTCATGGGAACCTTCATCGCTCTGCAAGATACAATGTGCCCAGAAACTTCGGGAAGCCCATGTCGCCTTTGTTTTTTCACGGAGACTGTAGGTTTTAATTATTAATAAAAAGGAAATGTGACCAAGTCTTGATCACAATACCTCTTCGGTTAAAAGAGTAGCATGCGACAACTACACTACCAGTGTAACTAAAGGAGGATTCAGTCTTTTCGTTTTGCTAATACATCTACAATATAAGTTTTAGGCAAAAAAAATTGTGCCATCGGTCCATTCCTCACCTACTTGAATAGCTCAATACCAGTTAGTCAAGAAGTCGTGGTGTGGTAAATTGCGGACATAAAGCTTTGCAGAAGTAAACAACAACTCTATAGAATAGTATGTGACTCCAAAAATTAAGTTATGTTTACTTGACAAAATATGATTTTTTTTAAATCACGAATATAATTTGTTAATTTCATCTAGTAGATGGAAGGAACACAGTCTAACTTCTTCCCTAAACCGTCATGGCCGGCGAGGAGAAGATGATACAAAAAAGACTTGACAGGCTGAGCTTTTGTTTCTTTAATTAAAATTGTCCAGAATTTGATGTAAAAAAAAACATTGTCCAAAGTCCAAACCGTCACGGCCTGTTGCTGCTCTTTTTTTCCAAGGAATGGAACTGCTCCTGCTGATGTGGGAATCCAGTGTGAGGGAAAACTCGCTTTGTGATTGGCTAACCAAACTGTCCCACGGATCGCAGATCCAAACCGTCCGCTCCTCTGAAATCCGAAGGCTAGCAAACACCCCCCCTCCTTCTGGATTCTTCAGCCCACCCACGCGCAGTTGTATTCTCCTCCACCGATACTTCCATATTCCCTGATCCCCCGCACCACCCTCCTCCTCCCTGTCCGGAGGACTACCATTATCAGAATGAGACACTAATCTCGTGTCATTTATCTTTTTCTTTTAGCGCAAACGCAACATTTATCTATTTTTTAGGGGTACGCAACATTTATCTTTGATAAGGAATCACAGGCAATGGTCCCCAATGATTGCAAGCCCTACGGCAAATTCGGTTAGTGCATTCCGACCTGCTATGGCCCTAGAGCTGTCAGTGATCGCAAATAACTTGATCATCGTGGGATGGGCCTTCCATAGGATGGGCATGTGGCCTATCATGGTTCCGTTCAACACTCATTGGAATTCGCATGGATCCTTCTAATTTCGCTCCTCTCATTTCATTGGTTAATTAAATGATGGATCTGGGTTTGTCTATATCATTTGACAACCAAGTGCTCGATCACGCTTAACTTTTTGAGCAACCAGCCATGGGGGACACCCCGACCTGAAGACTTGATTATATGTAGTATGAAATTGGCTTCTTTAAAAAAATGAAAAGGAGGATTTCCCCGGCCTCTGCATCAAAAAGATGCATGCAGCCATAACGGTTAGCGAAACATACATACAGCCATTGGTTACCACGTATGCATCAACAACTTGACGGTTGTTGAATCGGAAATATTTGGTTTTGTGAGTTATTGTGTCAACTATATTAGACTAAGAACAGTCTACTTAACAATTGCTCCCCTAGTTCATGCAGTGTAATCATGCAGCCCACTGCATATGCCTATAAATGCAACTATGATGTGCGCACTGAACAACCGGTCGAACTGTACAACTTGATAGTGCATTAAAGAAGGACCGCACCGAAGATAAAAGGGAGCAGGTGGCCTAGAGCGTGTCATTCGTAGTTGTGCCTTTCTACACCAGCCCTTCTATAGAAGTAGATATATGGAAGAGTGAATCGGGCGGAAGTTGGCAAGTAGAGAATCTTGCTAATGGGAATGAGAGGGATCAAGAATAAATCGTTGTTCGAAAAAACCATGCTTGGACTTGAAGCAATCGTCTACTCGGCTGTGTTTTAGGCTAACTCTTGCTCTTTATGTTACTCATGTATGTCCTTAAATCACAATTTGAAAACGCAAAGAAATATCAGGTGCGAGTACACACCCTCTAGCCACAAAAGAGGAGGTGGGAAGCTCTAGGAACGGATTTGCCCTACTAGTCCTGCGCAGCATTTGACTGGAGAGAAACGCCTGGCCATTTCATTCAGAGTCCTAGACTGTTGCTGTTTCTTTGTCTTTCATTGCTAGCGATGTGGAGGCGTGCAAAACTGTATGTATATTTGGAGAGTGATGGCTCTGTAATTGTATTTGTCGCTTGCCACTGACCTTGCTCTCGTTTCCTGGTATCAAACTAGTAGTGTAAACAAGTTCATTAAACTTCACCAAGCCGGATAAAACAACATCGTCATCAACAAGGCGTACTTCACCAATGACTTCCATTGCGGGGCGCAGCCGAACGTTCAGCCGGTTTGAGACCATCCTCGCCCACCACTAGCGCACTATGATGCGGGTAGGTGACCTGAGGTATCGAAAGGCCTCATCGATCCGGATATCCATGGACGGGCGGCAGTAGCGAAGGGGCTATGCGCGTCAAGCGATAGCCGCAGGGTTAACTAGGTCCTTTTATATACAAAACGGCCGTGGTTTGACCGAGCCGTTAACATCCGTTACCTTAGCACTCTTACCCCTTTGCCACGTCAAAAGTCCCGGTCAAGTTGTGTTTAGTGGTATCTGTCAAAGTTTAATTTTCCGTTCCTTGTTTTTGCTAGCTGGCAGTATTGTGGTGGTGTTTTTGCTAATGACCCCAGTATTGTCGTGATTTTATGCTTTTCACTCATTTTAGAGGGTGACTGATCGTGGGCTGGCTAAATGGGTCCGGAAAAGAGGCCTAGTTTACCAGGGGTAGCAGCCCTTAGGACTTCTAGCCCAGGAATTAGAACCCGCAGTGTAGGCTGAACTAGCCTGTAGATTTGATGGCCAAGAACGCACCGATCACAAAAACACAAGGCCAAAAGCCAAGCGGATGTTAGAGTGCTGGGAAGTGGTTCAGTTTTACTGTCGTAAATAAGTACATGACATGTTAATCAGAAAAAAGACTGACCTACCAAATCCTAGAAAAAGTAAAACATCTCATAGTAGTACCACCCTGTGGAATATGGCAGTTTGGTGGTGCAATCAATGAGGACTGGGGCGTCATGGAATAAAAGGGAAGAAGCCATCGTGACTATCATTCGTAGTTCTCGCCTTCCACGTTCTTTGTAGAGAAATACCTGTATAGATATCTACTTGAAAGGGTGAATAGAAGGAAGCTCGCAAAGCGTAGAACCTTTACTAATGGTAATGAGAGGAATCAGGAATTAATAGAACATAGTGACATGCCATCCATCGGCAGACGAGCATCAGCAAGATAGTCCCATAAGAAAAACAAGAGAGTGCACGAGCTTCCAAGATGCGTCAATTCTTAGTCTTGCAAATAATCCACGAAACAGGAGGGCAGCCGCATTGGCGGAAGGCGCAGTGGAGCGGTAAACTGCAATAAACATTGCACGGTTATCTTCAAGTGACGCTAAACGCCATGTCACACATGAATATTCCGGACATGAGCTAGATGGATGTGACTGGTATCCGACAACAATGTATGTCTTATCTGTTCCGAATAGGGCGATGCTAGGCGCCGGTGCGCCGGCCGAACGTTTCGGCCGGTCGCACCCTAGCCATCAGATCGGCCCGTCCCGAGCCGTTGGATCCTTATCCAACCAGGTCATCGTCTTCCTCTCGCGAGCGCGTAATGAGCGTCGTCTTCCTCTTGTGAACCCCGTCTCGCCGGCCGCACGCGTCCCCCCTCGTTGCCGCCGCTCCCTCGCCTGCCCTCCTCGTCCCTGGTCGCCATCCTCGCCGGCCGTCTTTCCCGACCGCCTTGGTCGCCGGTCCCAGTCCTCGGTGGCCATCCTCGTCACCGGCTTTGCCCCATGCAACAGCCTGCCCCTGCGGTTGTAGCTTCCATGGCCACCGTTGCAGCTCCGGTGGCAACGACCGGAGCTCACCGGCGTGCTCACCGGTGTGCTTGCCGCGCGCTCATATCCTAGTTGCAACAAAAAATTCGAGCGCCAGGGGAGATGCCCGGTGCTGCAACCGACGATGGAAAAAGCTACAATCGCTGACGAAAAAAGCTTCAACCAGCTATGTAAAAAGTTTCAACTTGTACGACGGAAAACTATGAACGACCAAAGAAAAGCTACAACCAGCGATGAAAAAAGCTTCAACCGGCTATGAAAAAAGTTTCAACTCGTACGACGGAAAACTATGAACAACCAAAGAAAAGCTACAACCGGCGACGAAAAAAGTTTCATCCGACGACGAAAAAAGCTTCAAACCGTGGAGCCGTAAGCTATGGACGACAAACGAAAAACTACAACCGGCGGTTACAAAAGCTACAACCGGCATTGAAAAAAGCTTCAAACTAATTGTCTTAGCTGTGAATCCCGCGATGGTGATGATGTCGTTTTGCTGCAACCATAGTTGGTTTTGCTACAAACGGCGTTGGAATTTGCTACAACCATTTTCACAGCTACATGCTGCTGCTCCACGCGTGGTGGGTTGCAACTCAGATGTGGTCGGGTCCGACGAGGGCAGGCAGAGCTCCGGTGGCACGGATCCGAGCAGATCTGGCCGAGGGCAGCCGGATCGGCTGATTCCCATGGCGGTGGCGCCCTGGGAGGTCTCCGGCCGGCGAAGCTTGGCCATGGCAGCAGGGAGAGAGAGAGACGAGCGACGGGAAGAAGAGAAACAGGAGGGAGAAGACGCACGTGGGCGGCCCCCCCATCCTACGTGTCGCTAGGTGAGTCGCTCGGTACGTTCGCGCGTGGACGCGACCGGCCGAAGCTTCGGCCGGTGCCCCATCGTGAAACGTTTCCCTTCCGAATATATTTATCATGCGAGACCGCGCAGTCATGGATACAAGTGCACGACAGCTGATGTCCAATTTGTTCGATCTGACCCACTCATTCATCTATTTTGGAACGGAGGGAGTATATGTTATACCAAATGGATGCATCTCCATTTTGGTAGCTCTCCAAAAAACTAGTACCATGTATCGCAGTCATGGATACAAGTATTTCTCATAAAAAATATAGTAGTACTATTTTCATATAAAAATATAATTAGCTTGTTATTAATTTGCAAACAAGAATACTCCCTAGGCTGTCGTGCACTTGAGAGGAAGCCTTCTTGTGCAGTACATAAGTTTGACGGTTCACTTCATACGCTTCGTAAGGCGCCCCATAATTTCTATAGGACATGCGATATCTCGAGTTAGGAGTCAAATTACAGCCGAAGGGTCCATATATCACCGTCAAAATTGTTTTTATAAAATATTAACCATATACATGTCGACTAAAAGCCAATCTGGCAAACGTTAAACTGTTGGCTTTTACATTATCCTAGAAACCTTAAAATTAGGAGTTACCGGCCGTATAAGATTCCTTCTTTTCCGTGCTATTCTCTGTTGTATCATAACGGCTTTGCTTAATCCTAAATCTGAATATCCCAGAATGATCCATGCATCTACCATCCTTAAGAAGTTGCTCCCCACTATTGCGCATTGTCCACATTAGCATGATGCCACGTCGATGTTCTCTCAGCGTGCAACCTCCATGTCACCGGTCCAGTCAGATCAGCGATTCTGCACATGCGTAACGCTATGCATGTCCACATTACCAGTCCCGCGAAAATACATCCTACATAACTAGAGCGCACTTCTATGATCACCATGAATGTTAGTGGTCTGTTGTTTTACTATCGCTTCAATTCCCAGCTGTTTCGTCCTCCCATAGCCATGCAATCAACGCGGCAGTCCCCGTCCGTTCCCGTCCTGTCCCATCCTCTCCCCCCTGCCTGAGTCGCTTGCTTTGTGCAGTTACGATCCAGCGACCAAACAGTCCCTTCGAATCTGACGGCTTCATAGCACAAGTACTGGGTAATCAAGAGTCGGCGACTTGAGAGGAGGCCTTCTGGTGGCCAAACCTGTCGGTCGCCCTAGGCTCCACTGGCTGTGTTCGGCAGCCGGAGTTGGGGGAGATGATAGCAGCTAGGCTGCTGGAGAGTACCATGTAAAGTTGTCCTAGCGAGTAGCGACTAGGGTGTCTCCTGGTGGCGCATCTCGGTGGAGGAGGGTGCCCTGCACATGAATAAAGCCATGTGATTGCATCCTCGTGGTTGTCCCGCGAGCTCCGGCGAGGCCTGGAAGTGCTGCCAGTGCCAGGTATGTGGGGGAGTAGGAGTAGAATGTACAGTAGACCTCTGTCTGCCTGTAGGTGGGTAGACGGCTGTAGGGATTGTGGTGAAGCAGTGGGTGGCTCCTCATCTATTTTCCTATGTTGTTTTCTGATGATCAATGGAGCTGGTAACAGGGCCAATGTGAGAGGAGCATGGGGCAGGCTGTTCTTTGTGAGAATGGCTTTGGACAGTCGTTCTTCGTACTTCTACTATGCATGGGTATTGTTTAGATAATTTGGTGTATGCTAGCTTAGGGTGATATGGTAAATTGGTAATGAAATCGTGGAGTACTACTTTTCACAAAGAAAAATATATTCTATTGTTGTTGTTTGGGATCTTGACGATGCCTCTCTTGGTTTTGGCTGCAGGTCGATCCAGCCGCTGCTTCTCTTAGCTATACCGCATGTGATTAATTTTCTTGGCTCCATGGTCTACGGTCACACTGCTGCTGCACTAATTACGCAACGCAGGTAATGATGCTTCGATTGACTCATTCCGATGGTGTACATCTACCCATATTTTGTGCACCAAGATATTCATGTAAGTAGTTTGCTTCCTTTTTGAGATTCATACGAATTTTGGTCCATGGATTCTATCAAATTAACTCACACACCAACAATGATTTTCTTCTCATATTTAGTTACACTCTATAATTCATATGTAACTAGGACTGTAATAGGTAATGCATTATATAACTTTTGACAACAGGAAAATAGAAAATCTCCCTTTATTTATTCACATTCCTCAGTCCTATTTTTCACCTAATTTTTTCTTATTAGAGGGTTGATGTTATAGACATAATTTCTCATATGCAGCTCCATGTAGAAGATGCAATGTCCTATGTTATTTCCTTATGAAGAAGACACTTTCAATGACGACTTCCCATGCTATATTATCAACCACGCATGCAAGCTTCTCATAAAACTACACACGGTTTCTACCTAAAATTAGTAGTGATGTTACTTAAATTTAGGATTTGTTATCTATAAAGTGATCATGTCCATTTGTAATAGAGTAGAACTTCCATTAATACTCTTCTGGACTGTAGTTTTGCAAAAAAAAACATACTAATGGCGCCACTGTAAAATCGAGGGTCCACCACGCGGGAAACACGCTTAGGCGATTGTCGTGGCGATTGCGTGGCGATCGTCCGACCTCGCTAGGGTTAGGGTTTCCTTGGCGGGGGTGGTGAGAATACGGTGGTGGCTAGAGCGGCGACGGCGCTTCTCTGGTCACAGATCGGCGGGGCTTCCTCTCCTCTCCGCTTGGAACGGTGTTGATGGCGGAGCGGGGGGATGCGAGATCGGCAAGGACTCCGGGGCAGATGGCATCTGGGGCTGCGGCGGCGGGCACGCCCGGAAAGAAGGGGAACATCTCTAGCCAGCCTGGGGGTGGATCCAATCCAAGACCGGAAGCGTCTGCGGCCAAGGCTTCCCCGGCGGCGATGGTAAATATGAATTCTGCGAGTGGGCGAAGCTCAGGACAGACCGCAAACAATCAGAAAACAACTATGGCAGGCGCGGCTGGGATGAGCACCCCCCTCCAAAATCGTGGAGATCAGGGTAGCCGGGCGAGCTCGAAGTCGCCAATTGAGTGCAAAACGCCGGATCCAACGTCGAGCCTCTCTGCGAGGCTGGGAGGGATGGTTCTTCTGGATAAAGAAGCAAAGGGGATGGTTTTTGCTGAACCGGAGCAGGTGGTGCCGAAAACGTCGCGTTGGTCGGCAGTAGGCAAAGTCTGTTCGCCAAAACCAATGGTGAGAACTGTTCTAGAGAAAACCATGCACAGGGCATGGGGTTTGCACCGTGAAGCTCAGTTCAGAGACTTAGGGGATAATAAGTTCGTGGTACACTTTGGAAGTGAAGGAGATTGGCGACACGCTCTGAATAACGGGCCGTGGCAGTATGATTTTAATGTGCTGATTTTGAAGGATTATGAAGGAAACACTAGACCATCAGAGATGGTGTTCGACTCCATAGATGTCTGGGTCCGTGTGGTTGATCTTCCACCGGACCGGAGGACAAGAGCCTTTGGAGAAAGCTCTCGGAAACTGGCTGGGCAAAACTGTTAGAGTGGATGTGGACAAGGAGGGGTTGGCAAAAGGTAATCAGCTAAGGGTTCGTACCAAGATCTCTGTCTATGAGCCGCTAATAAGAGGCATGCGTCTAAAATCCTCACCGGAGGATATGGAGGGTACGTGGTATGACTTTTACTATGAGAAAGTGCCTCATTTTTGTTTTGACTGCGGTCGACTTGTGCATGCTGGAGGTGTATGTGAGCCCCCTCTTGACTCCTCGTCGCAATGGGGCGAGTGGCTGAGAGCGTCACCGGGGCGTAATGGCAAAGGAAAGGATGCTCCATATGGTGCAGTTTCAAACAACAACAATAGTGAAAGCAGTATCAGGACTGGGGAAAGCGAGAACTGGAGGAAGAGTGGCCAAACTAAACGCAGTCTACAAGCAGACTTTGCTAGATCGGGGGACTATCGCACTGGCGGGGGATCCAGGCCACGGAATGATGATACTCAGACGGCAGACCAACGCACTGGCGCTGGGAGCCGGCAGCATAGAACGGATGTCAATGGCCCCGGCAACGAGAGGAACGTGGAGGAACAGCTCCAGCCTAACGATCTGAGGCATGGGCTGGAGCAAAAACGGGAGCATGAATATAGGAACAAACTGTTTGAAAGGCAAGACCAAAGAGGGAGCCAGCGTGATGGAAATTGGGAGAGGAAAGGGAAGGAGGACGTGAAGTATTCTCCCAGTCGCAGGGGGAATCGTGATCAACAAGACAAGTATGAGGAACGCACGGATGGACGTAACATGTTTGAAACATGGAGAGAAGCGGTATGGGGACATGGTGGAGACCAAGGCCATCATGGTCGGTACAGTTCTGAAGGAAGAAGACAGGGCAGGTATGTTAGAAAGCCAAGACCGGACTACGTCCCCAGGCAGCACGGTTACGATCAGAGGGGTACGCATCATGAAACGAGGAAGAGGGGACCAAAACAGGTGTGGATGGCTAAGGATGACCAGGGCAGGAATATGACAGGTGATGCTTTCATTCGCGACACGAGGCGCAAGACGTCTACAGTGTTTGAGCGCATCTCGACTCAGGTTGACACATCGGCGGACCCTGCGAACCAGGGCCGCCGGGAGCAATGAATATTCTGGCCTGGAACTGTCGAGGACTGGGGTTGGACTCGACAGTGGGCGAACTACGAGACCTGATACGGTCCTACAACCCAGCGGTGGTGTTTTTGAGTGAGACGAAGAAGAAGGCAAGGGCGATGGAAAGGCTAAAGTGGAGTTTGGGCTTCACCAGTGGCGTTGCGGTAGATTGTGTAGGCCGAAGTGGTGGATTGGCGCTATGGTGGAGAGATCATATTCATGTCAATGTGAGGCCATGGAGCCAATATTTCATAGATGCAGAGGTCTCTTGTGAGGGGCAAATATGTAGGATTACTGGATTCTACGGAGAACCTCGAACGGAACTACGGAAGAAATCGTGGGATGCTATACGTTACTTGAGTGGGCAGGATGATCTTCCATGGATGTGCCTAGGGGACTTCAATGAGGCCCTTTTCCAAACAGACCAGATCAGTGGTAATCAGAGAGGCTTTTTGCAGATGGAAGATTTTCGTGACTGTCTTGCCGATTGCGGCTTGGCAGACTTGGGCTTCTCGGGCTACCCGTATACGTGGGATAATAAGCGTGATGGTGCTGAGAATATACAGGTAAGGCTCGATCGGGCCACATGCAATGAAGGGTTCCTACAACTGTTCCCGGAGACGGAGGTCGAGCACATCTTAACAGAGGAATCGGACCATCAGGCCATCCTTGTGCGTGCGCAGGAGACGGCTCCAAGGCGGTGCAATGGGAGTGTGAGGCCATTCCGGTTTGAGGAGGCCTGGACTAGGCACGAACAATATGACACAATGATTGAACAGGCTTGGATGGCGGCGGGGACGGGAGATGAAGGGTTATCTGCTGCATGGCGGAAGTTCGCTACGATGACGGGCTCCATGCAACGTTGGGCAAGAGAGGTTTTTGGTTCCATCAGGAGACAAATAAAAACGCTTAAGGCGCAGTTGCTGGAAGCAAAAGAGAGAGCTCTAATCACGGGGTCTTCACTGGAAGGCCGCCATATTGAAGAGCAGCTCCGGGAAATCTATGCCCGGGAGGAGGTAATGTACCGACAGCGGTCAAGGGTTGATTGGTTACATGCAGGAGACAAAAACACACAATACTTCCAGCAACGTGCGTCGCATCGAAAGCGGAAAAACACGGTCAAGGCGCTCCGACGCACGGATGGAACCATGTGTAAGGTCGATGATGATATGCGTGACATGGCTGCGGCGTTCTACGAGAATCTGTTCACAACGGAGGGCTCACAGGAAGCCAACCTCATTCTCCAGCATATTGACTGTTTGGTGACGGATGCGATGAACGAGAAGTTACTATCACCGATCACGGATGAGGAGATTGAATTAGCGCTTTTTCAGATGGGGCCAACTAAGGCCCCGGGGCCAGATGGACTGCCGGCGCTCTTTTACCAGCGACACTGGTCGCTTGTTCGGGCTGACGTGTGTAGGGCGGTGAAGGATTTTCTACATGGGGTGGCAGCGCCGGATGCTTTCAACACAACGATCATTGTTATGATTCCAAAGTGTAACTCACCGGAGCTTCTATCCCAGTTTCGTCCAATTAGTCTATGCAATGTTCTCTATAAGATTGCGACCAAGGTGCTAGCAAACAGATTAAAAGGCATACTACCTATTCTTATATCAGAGGAGCAAAGTGCTTTCGTGCCGGGAAGACTGATCACGGATAATGTTCTTGTTGCTTATGAATGTGTTCATGCGATCAGGAAGAGGAAGAGGAAGAACCCTTTGTGTGCGGTGAAGCTGGACATGATGAAGGCGTATGACCGTGTAGAGTGGGTTTTTCTATAGCAAATGATGGAACGGATAGGCTTTGCAAATGACTGGATCTTGATGATAATGAGATGCGTGAAGTCGGCGACTTTCTCTGTCAAGCTCAACGGAGATTTATCACGTGGTTTTTCCCCATCCAGGGGGCTCAGACAGGGCGACCCTCTCTCTCCTTATCTGTTCCTATTTTGCGTTGAAGGCTTTTCGGCACTACTCAAACATGCACAGCAGGAGAGGGAGGTCAAGGGCGTGACTTTCGGGAGCACTGGCCCCCATGTCACACATCTATTTTTCGCGGATGACAGTATAGTTTTCTTAGAGGGGACACGGAGCAACATGCATAAGCTGAAAGAAATCTTGAGGCAATATGAGGAGGCATCGGGCCAGCATGTCAACTTAGAGAAGTTGTCGATCTTCTTCGGGAAAGGGCAGCAAGAGGAGGACAAGCAGGAGTTGAAGGACACCTTGGGCGTCCAGTCGGAAGCGTTAAGTGAGAAGTATCTCGGTCTCCCAACACTGGTTGGGAGATCCAAAGACGGAACCTTCAAATATGTGACTGAAAGTGCGAAGGGCAAAGTGAATGGAGTGAAGGGGCAAGGCTTGTCAAAGGCAGCAAGCGAAGTGTTGATCAAATCAGGGCTGCAAGCTGTACCAACATTCACCATGAGTTGTTTCCAGCTCACGAAGAAAATATGCCGGAACCTGACATCAATTTCTTCTAAATTCTGGTGGGCGGCAACACATGGTGAACACAAGGTACACTGGATTTCTTGGCAGAAGATGTGTGCTTCGAAAAGGGAAGGAGGAATGGGCTTCCATGATCCAGAGGCTTTCAATCAAGCGCTGCACGCGAAACAAGCATGGAGACTCATTGAACAGCCCAACTTACTGTGTGCACGTGTGCTCAAGGCCCGCTACTATAGTGCAGACTCCATCGTATCTGCTACTGCCCCGGCATTCTGTGGGGGAGGGACCTGTTAAGGGAAGGGCTCATATGGCGCATTGGGAATGGCACTGCGGTTAACATACATCATGACAATTGGATTCCACGTACAGGCAGTATGAAACCCCTCGGGCAAGTGTTTGTTGATGGCGCAATCAAGGTAGCTCATTTGCTAACACCAGACGGGAGTAGCTGGGATATGGAGAGAGTTCAGATGATGTTCTCGGATGATGATGCAAAAGATATAAGCAAATAGGGATTGGGGGACCGGGCTGTGAGGACTATCTTGCTTGGAACCTCACACACAATGGTGTCTATTCGGTGAAATCTGGGTATCATCTACGGAGGGCGCTGGATGCTGCGAGGAATGGAAGGCCGGAATCTTCGAGTTCTGTTGAAAAGCATAAAGGATATTTGGCTCTATGGGATACCAATGCGCCCCCAAAGGCCAAAATTCACATGTGGAGGATGATTCGGAATGGACTGGCAGTGGGAGCAGAACTGCGCCGAAGGAGAATCAAACCCGGGATTTTTTGCGTGGCGTGTGGGAGGGAAGAAACGGTGCTGCACCGTTTTTGGTCCTGTCCGCACTCCACCTTGTTCTGGCAGCTGTTGTACTCAGAAAAGGGAGTCATGGTGGCCAAACCACCGTGTCCGATCGACTCTCAGAGTGCGTTGGCTCGCTGGCTCCTGGGATGGTTTGCCGGGGCGTCAAATGACGAGCGAGGTGCAATGATTCAGGCCACGTACGAGCTCTGGCTAGCACGGAATGAAACGAGGGAAGGAAAGAGCATAGCCCAGCCACATGAAATCATGGAGCGGGTCATCACTCAAATGGATGAGTGGAGAGCTGTCCACAACGAAAACAAATCTCCCAGAGAGCAACAGAGCAAGCAGAAGTGGAAGCCACCGGACGAGGGGTGGCTCAAGCTCAACTCGGACGGGGCGGTATCTAGGGCAGGGAGAAAAGGAGGCGTTGGAGCTGTGATAAGGGATGAGCAGGGAGCCTTTTGTGCAGGGCTATGCCATTTGGTCCAAGGTATAATCGATCCAGAGATGCTAGAGATTCTTGCATGCAAGAGAGGACTTGTTTTGGCGCAGGAAATACAAGTAGACAAGATACATGTGGAGATGGACTCGCAAAGTGTAGTTAAGATGCTCAACAGTCAGCACAAGGAGATGTCAGCTGCTGGCCCATTGATTCAAGAGCTTAAGGCGTTGCGATCTTCGTTTCCTAGCTCCAAGGTCACTTGGGTTCGTCGTAATGCAAATGTTGCCGCTCATAAATTAGCAAAAATAGGAGTAGGAGATGAACTTTGCAAGGTTTGGGTGACATTCCGAATGCGTTTGATTAAATAAATGCGGCAATATTTCCCCTCAAAAAAAATACTCTTCTGGACTGTTCCTGTTATATACCGAATTATTAATATTGTGTACATTAATATCTCCCTTTGTCTTCAATTCTTCTCATATGGATAATGAATAGATCAAAGTTATCTTCTATATGTTGACGTTCATAATCAAAGAAATCATCATGATAAATCTCTGTGAGACTAGCAAGCTTATTCAGGATGAACCTAAAGTTCTCCATTTGCCAATACTTTATTGATACAAAAAAATGTTCAAAGAAATATAGAATGAGTTATGAGGATCGATAAGCCACAAATTTTTTTAGGGGTGGATAAGCCAAGTGGCGACCCAGGTCAAGCATAGCAAAGTGTTTTGCTCGACGCCTCGATCGTTTGCCTTTTTTAGGGGAACCTCGATTGCTTGTTGCTTCGTGCGTGGGGCCCGATCAATTCCTGGCTCAACTAGCTGGATGCATCCGCCCATATCTCTCCTTTTAGCGTAAAATGCGAGCGGTCAAAACCAACTAGCCAGGCAGCCGTAACATACATATGTATACATTTTTTCTTTGCTCAGAATCAAGGTATGGCGGCTGACATACCCTGCCCACCGGAGGCCTCCGCCAGTGCTTCGAACACATCTGCTTTGTAGTATATGGGCAGTCTTTCAATTAGCTAAAGATACTTATTGTATTGTGAAATGGCATCATATGGAAGCCATTTACTTCTTCTACTAAATGAATTTCTGCTCATGTAGGTACAGTGAAGAAGACACTCACGCACACCCCCAAAAACTTTGTATTGAATTAACATGTACCACGGCAACCAAACAATAGTACAAACTCTGAATCAGAAGTTATAAGGTGGCCCGTGCATCCTATTGTGATTTCTAAGACCCTTCCGCAGAAACAGAGGAGGAAGTTGGTAAAGTCTAGAACTAGCTGATGGGATTGAGGGGAATCGAGAAAGGATTGAACCTTTAACAGTTCGATGCATATACATGGTTCACAATAATTGCCAGATGTGATCCCAACTTGTGGTTAGATCATGTTCTCATAGATAGGGGATGGCATCCGGAAGTCTGCTTCCAGTATGTGCCCGTAATCATCGGGATACATCTAGTAGAAAAAGGGCCTATTGTCCCGGTTGGTGAGGGCCTTTAGTCCCGGTTCATGAACCGGGACTAAAGGGTCGGTACTAATGCCCTGACCCCTTTAGTCCCGGTTCAATCCAGAACCGGGACAGAAGGGCCTCCACGTGGCCTGTCCCCTGAGCCCAGGCAGGAGGGCCTTTGGTCCCGGTTGGTGGCACCAACCGGGACCAATAGGCATCCACGCGTCAGCGTTTATGTGGCTGTGGTTTTTGTTTTTTTTTGAAAGGGGGGGGGGTTGGGGGGTTTTGGGGGGTTAATTTAGGTGTTTCATATATTGTGCTATAGCTAGCTAATTAATAGAGAGAAGTGTCCTCTCTTTTGTCCGTGCTTGGTCGACGCTACGTACCATACATACATACGTATAGAGAGGACTAGCTAGACACGCTAGCTAGCTAGTAAGCAAACAGAAGATCGTCATGAACATATATGCATACAGAGAGAAGTGATATCGACCACCTCTCCTTCTCCGAGAGATTGGTCGAACAAACAAGTTCTCGTATATCTATCCGACACTACCGGCTACATATATACAATAATTATCTTTTACAAATATATAATCTCCTAAAATACGGACGCGTGGTCCACATAGTATTCTCCGTCTTCAGCGATCACGTGGTCAAGAAAGAATGCCGCCAATTCCTCTTGAATTGCTCGCATGCGATCTGGTGCTAGGAGTTCATCCCGCATCCGAAACATCTAATTTTAAGAAGGGGGTCAATACATATATATATATATATATATATATATGAATGAATGAAACTCAACACAAATGATGGTAATAAAATAAAATTGTGAATATTGTTATTTACGCACTTCATATTGTTTGTCGGAGTAGCCCCGCTCACAGGTCGTGTGGCGGATGGACTCGCAAATGTAGTATCCACAGAAATCATTCCCTTGTTCCTGCCACAACCACTTTACAAGAAATAGAGGTCAATCAAACTGATAATTAGCAAGCATGCTAAATGGTATTGATGAAACTAGCGCTTGAATCACTAGGAGATGCCTGGAATATGCTACTATATAGTACTTACTTTCGGGTGCCTAAATTGCAGCTTCTTCGGTAGTCCCGGAGCTTTTTTGGTGAATTTTCTCCAAGCCCTGCCATACAAAGAAAACAATTACTTGATATCAGAAATGAACAAATTAAGTTGCTGATATGGTGGATAATGATCGATTTAACTTACTTCTCGAGCATTTCAGTCATGTCCGCATACTCCTTGGGATCTTTTCGCTTGGAGTCTAAGACAGTTACTACTCCCTTCTCAAGCTTAATCTCTAGGAGAATATAGTGGTAGCTGCGCACACATGCATAACTCATCAATATTACATTACTATAACCTGGACTAATAAGGAAACCGAATATGCCACAAGACAGTAACACTCACTTGAAGTTGTAAGGAAAGAGTATTATATCTTTGTGTTCATTTATTTCCAACGATCGTAGCAAGTTGGCCTCGGTTTCTTGGGCACGATATTGAACCTCAGTTGCATCTATGAGATACGTGTTAATGAACCCAATATCTCCCACTTGTCTTTTCTTCAATTCGGCGATCTTCAATCTGCATAATATAGTGAGGATAATTATAAATACATGCAAATGAAAGGGCTGAGTTATATAGAGAGACTTAATGACGGAAGTAGTACTACTTACAGACAGTAGGAGGTGACCGTTGCTTTATCGATGGCCAATTGATTGAAAAACTGATAGAACTCCTCAAATGGAATAGGCAACAGTTCAATTCCAAGGAGGTCATGCTCCTTTTTAACTCTCATATACAAAGTATTCCTCCCCTCAGACTCTTTGCAGGTTTTCATGTACCAATCATGCAATCTTCGCATCATCGTTGATAGAGAACTTTCATCTTTGACGAGAGGCTTCCCGTACTCGTATCTTTGTATCTGCACCTCCAAGATATCATAATGTACATCGTCGGGCAGGTAATTTGCAGGATTGCCATAACCGGGCACCATCCTCGGATCGACGATGTCGCTAGCAGGCACCTTGAGCGGGGGGCACGATTGCTTCGCTTGTTCGCCGAGCTGGGCAATTTGTTTCCCAGCTCGTCGTTCTTTCATCCTTTGATCACTTTTAGTACTTCCCGACCTCTCCGCTTCGGCAAATGCCTTTCCAATAATGCGCTCATAGTTGCCTTTCGGCGGAGACTTGGGTGGTTTTGTCAGGGCAGCCAGAGTGCGCTTCCCTTTCACCGGATCTACCTTCTCCTCCGGAGGTGGATGTCTCTTTGCTTTCAACCCTTGAAACCAGTCATCCACTTCGGTCTGCGCGATCTTCGCGTTTTCCTCCTCGCTCCTCTCGTACGGTAACTTCTCTGGAGTCTTCAGAGAAGGACCGAATCTGTATCTCCTCCCGCCTTTGGCTGTACTGCTAGACGCCGGCAGAGTAGACGGAGCGGATGTCTTCTTTCCTTGCTTACGAGGTGGAGGAGAAGGACTGCGACGCGCCGTAGAAGCCGGAGCGGCGGCGGGTCTCTTCCGCCCTTGCTGACGAGGCGGAGAAGGAGGAGGCTGGCTGCTCGGGCGCGCCGGCGCAGGCGGAGAAGGAGGCGGAGTGCCGCCACGCGCCGGAGAAGGAGCGGGCCGAGTGCCCTGATCGTCACTCGCCGGTGGAGGAGGCGGAGTGCCCTGACTCGCCGGAGGAGGAGGAGGAGGCGGAGGCGTCCAGTTTGGAAGGTTGATGAGATCCTTCCGCCATAGGCATGGAGTCTTCAGAGCAGAACCCAGCCGATACTCCCCTTCACCGGTAGGGTGGTCAAGCCGGAGGTCCTCAAATCCCTCCGTTATTTCATCGACCATCACCTTAGCATATCCTTCTGGAATCGGCCGGCAGTGAAAAGTTGAGTCGGGTTTAGTAGGATAAATACAGCCAACAGCCGCCTTGACCTTCAAATTGCTCCATTGCGCCATAAGGTGGCAATTTTCAGCATCCGTGATAGCATCCACGGGATAGCTGGCAGGAGCCGTCAAGGCATACTCTGGTTGAAGCAGCTCGGTGGAAGCCACGCTGCTTTTCCACTGAGATGGCGGGGTAGCTTCGGGGGAAGCTTCGGCATGTCGTTTGCTGCGATCTGCTTCCTCCCCTTCGTGCAGTTGGCTCTGCTCCAGTTTCTTCCTCCTCTCGTGGGTTTTGTAACCCCCTGCGTCCGGAAATCCAGCCTTCCACGAAATGGAGCCTGGCGTGCCTCGTGTCCGTCCAGGGTGCTCAGGATTGCCGAGGGCCATTGTGAGCTCGTCCTTCTCCCTGTCTGGAACGAACGTCCCTTGCTGCGCTGCTTCGATATATTGCTGAAGCTTCTTGACTGGTATGTCCAATTGTTCCTCCGTCCAAATGCACTTCCCTGTTATAGGGTCCAAGGATCCGCCGACCCCAAAGAACCAAGTCCGGCAACGTTCTGGCCAGTTCATTGTCTCTGGTTCGATCCCTTTATCAAGCAGATCATTCTCAGCCTTGGCCCACTTAGGCTGGGCTACGAGGTAGCCACCTGACCCCGTGCGATGGTGAAGCTTCTTCTTCTCAGCATTTCTCTTGTTTGTCGCCGACATTTTTTTACTCTTTTCCGATGTCTTGTGGGCCACAAATGCGGGCCAGTCATCTCTGATCTTCTCATATTTGCCAATGAATTCTGGTGTCTCATTTTTTTCGACATACCTATTGAGGTCTTTCTTCCAATTCCTGAATAGGTCTGCCATCTTCCTCAGAGCAAAAGACTTGATTAATGGCTCTATAACTGGCTTCTCCGGATCATCCTCCGGCGGTAGGGTGAAATTTGACTTCAGCTCAGTCCAAAGATTCTCTTTCTGCATCTCATTGACATAAGACACCTCAGGGTCTTCGTTCTTAGGCTTATACCATTGCTGGATGCTGATCGGGATCTTGTCCCTAACCAGAACCCCACACTGAGCAACAAATGCCTTCTTTGTCCGGTAGGGTTCAATCGGTTGGCCGTCGCGCGCGATTTGTATGATCTCAAACTTTTCATCCGAGCTCAACTTTTTCTTCGGGCCTCGTCTCTTTACCGAAGTTGTGCTCGATCCGGAGGGCTAGAAAAAAGAACAAAGACGAGAGTTAATTAATATGTGTACATACCAAAACAATGAATGCATCAATTAGCTAGTCAGCACAGGCTTAACTAATATATATACCTGGCCGGACTCGGTTTGGTGATCACCGGAGCCGTCCTCACGGTCTACTTCTTCACCCTCTCCTTCTTGCACCGGCATTGGGTCATCGGAGCCATGTAAATCAATGAGGAGAGGGCCAGCTGCTTCTTCACCCTCTCCTTCCAGACCATCGTTGTCGTTGAGAAACATCGAGAGGGCATCACTTCCTTCTGCGATTATGTCCCTCAACAACGCTTCTTGTGCTTCGTCTCGGGGGGTGTCCATAGTTTCTACAAATATTTACAACATGGCAATTATTATTCAAACATGACAGATATGGATATATTAGTGGCAAACGTAGAACTAGCTAGCTAATCACAATAAGGATTCGTCTAGGGTTTGGGGTGGCCTCGACAACGCTTCAAGGGTTAGGGGGTGGCCTCGAGAACGCTTCAAGCTAGGAGGGGGTAATATCGACCCCCCCCACGTGTTGAAGCTATCGGGAGGGGGTCGGCGTTGAACAGTACATCTATGTCCCACAAGTGACGTGGGCATCGACGTGGGCATCGACGCCCACAAGCTATTGGATTTCTTCAATACTTTGACACTATAGGAACCCTCGACCCTGAAACCTTCGACCCTTGACCCCTTAACGACCCTCGACCCTCTACCCTAGTTCCCGACCCTCGACCCCTCGGCGATCCTCGACACCCTCGTTATATCGACAACGACGCAACATACATATACATGGGAAAATAATGTTATCGGGGAGGGGGTATCGGTACCCCCCCCTCGTGTCAAAGTTTCTTCTTTCTCCTCTATTCCTTTCTTTCTTCTTCTCCTCTTCTTTTCTTCTTATCCCTCGAGAAAGGAAAATAAGGAAAAGGAAGAAAAGAGGAAGAAGGAAGAAGAAGAAGAAGAAAAAAAGAAGAAAAAAAGAGGAGAAGAAGAAAAGAATAGAGGAGAAGAAGAAAAAATAGAAAAAAATTCTATTTTTCTTCTTCTCCTCTATTCTTTTCTTCTTCTCCTCTTCTTTTTCTTCTTTTTTCTTCTTCTTATTTATTTCTCCTCTTCTTCCTATCCCCTCTTCTTCTCCTTTCTTCCTCTTCTTTTTTCCTTTTTCCTCTCATTCTTTTTCTTCTTCTTGTATTGCTTGTTTTTTTTAAATAATGTTCAAATAAAAATCTATGAACATAAAACATATATACACACAGAGAACATATATACATTTTTATAAAAATGCAAAAAACAAAAAAAAAGTTCTTTGCATATGACCATACATACATTTTTCTTTGCATATGCTTTGCATATAAACATACATACATATAAGCATAACATACATACATATAACCATAACATATATATACACAGAGAACATATATACATTTTTATAAAAATGCAAAAAACAAAAAAATCTAAAAAAAGACATATAAACAGATATACACATATACATATATACTCATACATATACACACATAATCAGGAAAAAAACTATATTTGCAAAAAAAGGGGGAAGAGGGGGGCGGTGCCGGCCCTGACCAAAGCGGCGCGGGGTGAGGCAGAGGCGGGGGCGGCGACGGCGTCGGGACGGCGCGGCCGGGGTGGCCCGCGGCGACGGCGTCGGGGCGGCGCGGGGTGGCGACGACGTCGGGGCGGCGCGGTGTGGCGACGGCGTCGGGGCGGCGCGGGGTGGCGACGGCGTCTGGGCTCGAGGGCGCGGCCGGCGACGGCGTGGGCTCGGGGGCACGGGCGACGGCGATGGCGGCGGGGCAGCCTGGCGGCGTCGTCGGGGGGCAAATGCGCGATGAAACTGAAAATTTTCACAAGTGTTGTTTATATACACTGAGCATTAGTCCCGGTTGGTGGCACCAACTGGGACTAATGCCCCCCTTTAGTCCCGGTTGGTGCCACCAACCGGGACCAAAGGCCAATTTTCAGCAGCCCAAAGGGCGGGAAGCGGCGGCCTTTGGTCCCGGTTGGTGGCACCAACCGGGACTAAAGGGGGGCATTGGTCCCGGTTGGTGCCACCAACCGGGACCAAAGGCCTTGTGCTGCCCCGCGCCAAATGTTTAGTCCCACCTCGCTAGTTGAGAGGGACCCGCACCAGTTTATAAGGTGCGGTGCGGCTCTCTAAAGCAGGCTTTCGGGCCTAACTCTGCCATCTGTGCCTGTGGGCCTACTGGGCCTTCCACGGGCCTGAATCCTGGCCCATAGGGTTTCTAGTCGTATTCAGGCCGTGGGGGCCCAGTAGGTGGCATTTTTTTTGTTTTTTTGTTTTATTTGTTGCTTTATTTAGTTTATTTTGGTTTTGGTTTATTTTTCTTTTGGTTTTTTGCTTTATTTTTTAATTCTTTTTGCTTTTAGTTTTAGAAAAATTATAAACTTTCTGTTAGTGCCATTAGTTTTCAAATCTGAAAACTCTTTTTTGTTTTCTTTGTTGCTTTATTTATTTTATTTTGTTTCTACGTACAACAAAATACTTATTGTTGCTATTTTTATTTTTTTTCAGTTTTTTGTTCTTTTTTCTGCATTATTTAGTTTTTGTTGTTTTTTTCTTTATTTTTTAATTCTTTTTGCTTTTAGTTTTAGAAAAATTATAAACTTTCTGTTAGTGCCATTAGTTTTCAAATCTGAAAACTCTTTTTTTGTTTCCTTTGTTGCTTTATTTATTTTATTTTGTTTCTACTTACAACAAAATACTTATTGTTGCTATTTTTATTTTTTTTCAGTTTTTTGTTTTGTTTCCTGCATTATTTATTTTCTTTTGTTTTTTGCTTTATTTTTTAATTCCTTTTGCTTTTAGTTTTAGAAAAATTATAAACTTTCTGTTAGTGCCATTAGTTTTCAAATTTGGAAACTCTTTTTTTGTTTTCTTTGTTGCTTTATTCATTTTATTTTGTTTCTACTTACAATAAAATACTTATTGTTGCTATTTTTAGTTTTTTCCAGATTTTTTGTTTTGTTTTCTGCATTAATTATTTTCTTTTGGTTTTTTGCTTTATTTTTTAATTCTTTGAAATTTGTGTGAATAGTTAAATTGAATTCTTTGAAATTTGTGTGAATTTGAAGTTTGTGATTAACTTTACTAGTGCCATTATTTTTTCAGTTCTACTTAGAAATAAATACTTACAGTTTTTTGGTGATTTCTTTTTTCTTTTAGGTCACAAAAAATAAAAACTTCTCTGTTAGTGAACATAGATGCACTTATAGAGAAAATTAAACATAAATTCATAATCAATTTCTATTTATAAATTTAGGTCCAATTTCCTCTATAGGTGCATCTATTTTCACTTTGAGAGGAGATCAACAACACAGAGAGGGACGGGCTTATAAACAGGTGTGGGCGCCCTTCTGTTGGCGGGGTGGGACTAAAAGCTGGGTGCAACAAGGGCCAACCCTTTAGTCCCGGTTGGTGGCATGAACCGGGACTAAAGGTAACCCTTTGGTCCCGGTTCATGCCACCAACCGGGACCAATAGTGGTGGGCCAGGAGCCAGGACCATTGGTCCCGGTTCATCCCACCAACCGGGACCAAAAGGTCTGGACGAACCGGGACCAATGGCCCACGTGGCCCGGCCGGCCCCCTGGGCTCACGAACCGGGGCAAATAGCTCCATTGGTCTCAGTTCTGGATTGAACCGGGACTAATGGGCTAAATTGGCCTGGATGAAAGCCCTGTTTTCTACTAGTGTTGCAGCCAAACATCTGAGCAAGATTGGGCGATAACACCTGCAGTTAGAATACTTCGTGTATCATCGTATGATGGCTAGCGATGATCAAATGAAAATTTAGTGCTCTCTGATGAAAACACGGATCCCATTTTTTAGAACATTTAATATAGAGGTACATATATTACAATTGATATTTTTGCCGTGCGGGGTGCTTCTGTACACTCCTCCTTAATAAATATGAAATCTCGTATTTTCATGCTTGTACTGGCTGATTGAGATTAATTGGAAGTTAGTTCGCTAACTCTATGGTTACACCATTGTAATCTAAACACAAAGTTCAATGTGTTCGCAATGCCTAAGAGCATCTACAGCCGGACATAGCAAATCCAGCCCCCTAAATGTCTACGGATGCATGTACAGGCAGTGACTGGTCACCCAACAAATCTCCGCTTGCCGTGTACCTCATACCCCCCCCTCCCCCAAATCAATGATATCCATGCAACGTGAGAAACTGTTGATCATCAAACGAAACATAGCGATAGCCGGACATAGATCAACATAAATTACATACATGCATACAAAAAAAGTTGAGACCCGTGCAGCAAAGAAAACAACTTACTGTCACACTTGCAGCAAACTAAATTGCGAGGCAATGGAATGGGAGCAGGGCACCGTGATTACAAATCAGATCAAGTTCCAAGAACGTTTAGCTCACACTTAGTGATCCAGCACAAAAATACCTATAGCTTGACAAATATTACTATACCTAGAGGAACAATTGTAACATCTTTGTAGAGTGGGGCTGAACGCCCAGATGAAATTCATGTCCGGGTGACGCATGCATCGTGTGAAAACTGTGTATTCTGTTTCTAGTACTTAAACAGATATCGAAAAACATCATACCAATGTTTACCAGCACTACACACTTGCTAAGAGTATAAATTTGATATATCGGTGCTACAGAATACATAGTACCAATGTTTGACTGCAAGAAGAATTTTTTTACTTCATTATCAAAGTAAATCATACACCACGAATTCATCAGTAATGGATATTTAGTCTTTGTATTATTTTGTAACATAAATTGTTACTAAATTGCATGTCGTTCTCTGCAAGATTGCTAGTTATCTCTATGTTCCTCCAATTACATAGGCCTGCAACATTCATAAGGTTTGCCAGGTTCCTGGTTGGCTAATTGCAGTGAAAAGATGTAGGGGGCATACAAAATTTAGTATGATAGTCTTTCGGTTTAAATGATGATACATATTGCATTATGTAATGTATTATATGGAGGAGTCATTCACTTCTACTCCCTCCGTTCCTAAAGATTAGCCCTTTTAGAGATTTTAACACGGACTACATACGGATGTATATATACATATTTTAAAGTGTAGATTCACTCATTTTGCACCATATGTAGTCCCTATTAGAATCCATAAAAGGACTAATATTTAGAAATGGAGGGAGTACAAAATAAATTTCTGCTCATGCATCAAACAGTGAAGCGAAGCGAAAATCCTTGTATTGAATTAACATGTACGATGACAACCAAACAAGACATATTGGGACTCAGAGAACATAATAGGACATCTGGTGGCCCTTTCTCTCTACACTCAAAAGAAATACTGATGCAATTTGGTACAGCTATTACTTCTCATCCCCTTCCATAGAAAGAACTACAGAAACATATTTGAGAAAGAGTGAGGAGGACATTAGCAAAATATATAACCATACCAACTGAAGCAACATGATTCAGTTATGGGTAAAGCCCATAATAACATGATGGTTACATCATACTAACAATGAGCATGATCTATGTTAGCATGACTTGAGGATATATCAAATGGCGGCTGATAATATACAACACCCAAAAGTATCCCACAAGTGCGTGCAAGTAAACTTGGCGGCATGCAACATCTATCGGCAACCAGAGCATGTAAAGATTGTCAAGAAACAATAGAGAGTGTAGAAGTTATACCACCGTATGAGGATTATCTTTTTTTAGTTGCTTGCAAGTGTGAACCAAGAAGCCAGGAGAAAAACTCCGTTACACTATGCAAATTTATCATGTCTTCTAATGACATAAAGCTCCTACCCACATTGTATACTCTGAAATCTATCTTCTTCTTTTTAAAGTGTGAACAGACCCCTTGAGGTCTCGACAAACACCGCACATTCCACATAATTGCAAATGATACATGCCACCAGTCGCAAATTAATTTTTTGTGGTGATTATACAGAATCAGGCAGCCTCGTACCCCAGCATTGTACCCCTTGTCTTGCCTCCTCCAGGGCGATCCGGGGGAGGGGGGGGCAAAGTACAGAAAAGTATATTTCCCTCAGTGAGAACCAAGGTATCAATCCAGTAGGAGGAACACATAAGTCCCCAATAATTGCACCTACACAAACAAATAAATACCTGCACGCAACGCGATAAAGGGGTTGTCAATCCCTACACGGTTGCTTGCAAGGATGAGATCTGATAGTGATAGATATAAAAGATAAATGAAAGAGCAAAATAAAATAAAGGATAATAAATTGCAGCCAGGTATTTTTGTGTTTTTACTTTATAGATCTGAAAGTAATATGATAGAAGATAGACGCGGGGGCTCTGTTGGAAAAGGCAGTGTCTAGGAGACGCTTAGGCGATAGGCGATGGCCAAACATCTTGCCTAGGTAGGGCAAGCGAGACATTGTACACCCAAGGGAGAAATCATGCCATATTGCACTCATATGTCAAACTGGCCAAATTTCAATGGCAGTCAGGGGCAGATCTAGGAGCTTGTTGTGGGTCCCATAGCATCCCCTATAAAAATGGAAAATTAGTTTACATAGTCTATTTGACAAAAAAATTGGACTGTTTGTTTGCTTTATGGTAATGCTTAGGCTTAGTCATGCTATCTTTGTGTAACTTATCAAAAAATACCTATGCATTGATGTTTGTCACCCCAGTAATTAGGTCCTAGGTCCATCACTAATGGCAGTAGCTAGAGTTAACGTATTATATGCCCTAAATTTACATCAATACACAAATAATAACTGCATATATACCTTGATAGTAAAACTATATTACACTGCGCCTAGGGCGCTTAAGCACCGCCTAGGAACTAGGTGAAGACCAACCGTCTCTCTTACACCTTTATCTTTTCCAACCTTGCTGGGAGCCATAGTTTTCACTAGAGGCTTCTCTCTCGAAGAAAGCATATGGTGGGTGAACAAATTACAGTTGAGCAATTGATAGAAAATTGTATAGTTATGACGATATCCAAGGCAATGATCATGTATATATGCATCATGTTGGAGACAAGTAAATCGACTCCTGCCTGCATCTAATATTATTACTCCACACATCGACCGCTATCCAGAACCCATCTAGTGTATTAAGTTAACAAGAACTGAGTAACGCCTTAAACAAGATGACATGATGTAGATGGATAGATCTAATCAATATGAATAAACCCTATCTTTTTATCCTTAATGGCAACAATACAAATATGTGTCATGTCCCTTTCTATCACTGGGATTGAGCACCGCAAGATTGAACCCATTACAAAGCACCTCCCCCATTGCAAGAAAAATCAATTTACTTGGCCAAACAAAATCAATAGATCAGAGAAAATACAAAGCTATAACAATCATGCATAAAAGAGTTTAGAGAAGAATAAAATAATATTCATAGATGATATGATCATAAACCCATAATTCATCGGATCTCAATAAACACATCGCAAAACAAGATTACATCGACTAGATCTCCAACAACATCAAGGAGAACATTATGTTGAAGATCAAAGAGAGATAAGAAGCCATCTAGCTACTAGCTATGGATCCATAGGTCTATGGTAAACTACTCACGCATCATTAGAAGGGCAGCAAGGTTGATCTAGATTCCCTCCGTGATCAAATCCCCCTCCGGCAGAGTACCAAAAAAGGACCCTAGATGGGATCTCACGAAGACAGAAACTTGCGACGGCGAAAAAGTATTTTTGGTGTGCCGTCTGGTCTTCGGGGAATATTTGGATATTTATAGAAGAAGAATTTTTGTTGGAGGACTCTTGTGAGGCCCACAAGCCTGGAGGGCGCGCCTCCCCCTGGAGGCATGTCCTGTGAGCTTATGTCCACCTCATGACCTCCAGGTCTCTTCCGGAAGCTTCCTGGGTGTCTTGTGGTCCAAGAAAAATCATCAAAAAATTCATTCCATTTGGACTCTATTTGGTATTGATTTTCTATAATGGCAAAAAACATGGAAAAAATGACAACTGGCACTTGGGTTAATAGGTTAGTAACAAAAAATGATATAAAATGGCATAAGAATGCATATAAAACATTCAAGACTCATAATATAATAGCATGGAATGATAAAAAATTATAGATACGTTGGAGATGTATCAAGTATCCCTGGGCTTAATTCCTGCTCGTCCTCGAGTAGGTAAATGATAAAATAAAAAAATTAATGTGGAATGTTACCTAGCATGTTTATCATGTAATCATTCTTTTATGTGGCATGAATATTCAGATCATAAGATTCAAAACATTAGTTTAGTATTAACATAAAAACAATAATACTTCAAGCGTACTGGAAAGTAATCATGTCTTTTCAAAATAACATGGCCCAAGAAAGTTATTACTACAAAATCATATAGCTTTGTTATGATCCCTCTTCTCAACACAAAGTATAAATCATGTACTACCCTAATGTTAGCCAAGCAATTGGTTCATGCTTTTTAATGTGCTTAAGATTTTTCAACTCTTCACGTAATACATAACCGTGAGCCCTGAATATAGCACTATAAGTGGAATAGAAGGCGGTACTAGACAAAAGAAGGGAGAAAGTCTCACATCGACTAGGCAAATTTATGGATTATGGAGATGTCCATCATTTGATATCAATGTGAGTGAGTAGGGATTGCAATGTAAAGGATGCACTAGAGCAATAAGTGTACGAAAGTTAAAAAAACTACGTGGGTGTGCATTCAACTTGCTTGCTCATGAAGACCTCCGGCATTTGAGGAAGCCCATCATTGGAATATACAAGCCAAGTTCTATAACGAAAAATGCCCACTAGTAATATATGAAAGTGACAGCGTAGGAGACTCTCTATCATGAAGAACATGGTGCTACTTTGAAGCACAAGTGTGAAAAAACATAGTAACATTGTCACTTCTCTCTTTTTCTCTCATTTTTTTTTCTTTTTTTCTCTTTTTTTGGTGGGCTCTTTTGCCTTTTTTTTCATGGGCTCATTTGGTCTTATTTTTATTTTATACCTCATATGAGACAATGCTCTAATAATTACGATCATCACGCTTTAATTTACATATAAGTCAAAAATTACAACTCATGGTGAAAACTCATAATAACAGAACGGTTTTACATATGGGGAGTGAGAGCACTCCACATTATCGAGTTTGTAGGTGTGAGTGGTGGCTTCGGGTGGATTGATGTATATTCTTGTCAGACCTTTGTGAAGTAATTGATAAATATGTTTGCATGCATCAATTGATGCAGAGGTCGGTGGTTTAACCTCCTTTAAAAAAAGATGTATTAGCCGGCAGTGGCATGACCGCTAGTGAAAATCCAGCATGACTTTCATTATCCAGTAGATTTGTACTCCCTCCGTAAACTTTTACAAGAAGTTTTTTATCACTAAAAAGGGAATATGCATTATAGTACCGCAAATAATTTGGGCAACGGTACAGCCACATCATCAAAAAGGGCATATACCACTGCACAGCCACATCAACACCGGATGCGGGAAGCCAAATCCCATCGAATCTCTCTTCATCTATTTTTATTTTTGACAGTGTAATCCAAATGAATCTCGAATTATATCACATATATACGATAACATGCATTTACTCAATGATGATATATATTTTCCATCAAGGGTCACTAATCTAGTGAGGTTTACCAAAAAATGACTATGAGTTCGTTCTAGATGAATTGATTGAGAAATTAATTGATCTAGTACAGTAAAAATGCACGGTTGGAAGCACGTGTCTTATGACTAAAAAACAATCTCTACAATCTGTTTTAGCTTAAGTGCTGAGTTGTAACCGAAGTGGCCAAAGATCAGCAAAGCATATTCCAGAGTGTCTAATTGACACATGCCCCGTAAAAAAATGACATATAAGATTACCCTTCCCGTGGAAACAGAGGCCCTGAAGAACAACATTTTTTTCTTGCACCATTAGAGATCTTCCAAAACCACTCCCGAATTGTCCACATCGGCGATTCCTCATCCGCCACAACTTCAGGCCACTTCCCGCCCCCTCTCCTTCGCCTGGGAAAAGCCCTGTCTGGTGGATGTTTATGGCAGGACATCCCGTGTATTCTCGAGCTCCGTCTTGGTTTATTTCTCATGTCTAACTTCCCTTCCGAAGTAGGTGTGCCTCCTTCGATCTATGGGGCTTGGGTGGTATTCAACAGGGACGAGGCCTTTGTGATGCCGCCTACAAAACCTCTGGCAGCGGCACATGCCATACTGGCTCTTGGTAAGCGATGCAGGAGGCGGGCTCTCAAGCATGTAGGAGTGTTCTCCTAGAGGTGGTGCGACAACTACAACGACTATGTTAGTTTGCTGTTGTGACGGCCAGTGCTAGTGGCGGCGGATCAAGGCCTTCCCAGGCTTGGCTTGCCACTACTGGAATCAGGATCTTTGCCATCAGCCAGCTCTTTGCCGTCTGCTAGCTGACGGCAAAGAAGGTCTTTGCCATCAGCTTACAAAAAGCTAACGGCAAAAAAAAAGCGGACGACAAAGGGAGTGTTTGCCATCAGCCTGCTCTTTGCCGTCAGCTAGCTGACGGCATAGAATTTTTGCCGTCTGCTAGCGGACGGCAAAGAGGATGGGTGGCCCACTAACGAGAACGATCTAACGGATATTATTTTTGCCGTCTGCTAGCAGACGGTAAAGAGTCCGAAAGCGGACGGCAAAGAAAATAATCTAACGTGTCTAACGGCCGCCCCCGCCCCAGCAGACGGCAAAGAATAAACACAGCCATGGACACGGATCGATGACTTGGCACACACCCACCAACGACCAACACAGCCCCGGGCCCCACCCACGATGCACACACACCCACGCCCAACCCACGCACACACACCCACGTTGGATCCCATCTCTCTCGTCTTCCTCGATCCCATTTCTCCACCCCACGCCGCCGCCAGATTCCGGCGATCCCCGCGGTTCCCCACCACCTAGCTCTCCTCCCCGAGGTCACCTCTCCCCGCTCACCATCTCCACTGTCCGGTTTCTCTCCTCGCCCAGGAGAGCCACGCCCAGGCACTGGTGGTGGTGCGTCGCGAGGAGGCCCCAGCGGCGTCGAGCTGCTGTTGCTGTGGGCACAAAGACGTCGGCGTGGTCAGGATGGTCGCAGCCCTTCAAGATTCTCAATGGCGGCGTCTCGGCGCTGATGGCGGAGTCGACGGCGAGCATCGACGGGTACATGGCGTCGGGATACCGGAGGGTGGCTGGCGTGCAGCTCTGCATCAAGCACCTCAAGCCCGCCCGCATCGGCGACCGCATCGAGGCCAAGGCGAACCCCATCCGGTACCTCGATCCCGACGCGTACTTGGACATGGTATGTGTGCCGCCACCGCCGCCGCCGGCGGCGGCGTGTCCCCGAGTGACTCCGTGAGGTTCTGATTGGTTCCGTGTCTGGGTTTTAGTGTGCAGGACCAGCTGCTGGACGCGGTGCATTGGATCCGGTAGGCGGTGGGGCTCGCCTGCGCCCTGCTCTGGGGCGCCATCCCCCTCGTCGGCGCCTTCTGGATCGCCCTGTCAGTCCATCCCTCCCTCCATCCACAAAGCCCCAACCTTCTTCTTTCCCTTCAGACATAGGCATAGATTCAGGTTCATTGTTAACTGAATTCGTAAGCTCATCTCACACTGAATTTGGGACCTCTTTCCCATCGTGTAGTATAGTACTAGCAAGTCAGTCAAACATGAATTAGTAGATGACTCTAGCGATTATGTTAACTGAATTATTTTAGAAACCTGCTTTGTTTTGCCTTTCATTCATCACCGCGACAGGTCACAGGAGGTGAAGTGAGTGTTAGATTCGCTGTGAATTGGAGGGTCGTTAGCCTCGTCTCTTAGCACTCGTCACCAGCTCAGCAACAAGCATCTTAGTGGTTATGCGCTTTCTCTGGTATTAGATGTGACATGAGCTGTTCAATCAGCTCTTTTTTTGGCGTGGCCGTCAGCAAACCAGCAAACCAATGCAATTGCCGCATATATGTAGTGGGATATGAACTGCTCTTAGTTTCTCTGTGCTCATTATTAGTTCAATAAATTGGCAAATGGCTGCTGATGTATGATTGACTGGGTTTGTTCATCTTGCTAGAGTTACTTGGAAATATTGACATTCTCAAACCAATTCACAGCGTAAACCCAATCCGTGCTTGCTGTTTAGTGAATAAATATGCTGGTAGAAAATTGCAAACTTCGTAATATGAATAAATATTTGATGGTAAGTTGCGATGAAGATTAAAATTGTATTCGCCCGCAAAAAAGAAGATTAACATTTTATTACATACACCAATCTATCTAGCACCAATGTCACGCAGTCAATTTCCTTTATCCTTAGCATTTTGATGACATACCTTCTTCTACTTAGAATCTTTGGTTGCAATCAGTTCTTTTTTCCGCAAAAAATGAAATCAGTTTCTTTTACTTTTAGCATATGTACTTAACAACTGAGGTGCCAGTGAAAAAGTAAATTTATTTTTATTTAGTATTTGGTGGATCCTCTGTTTTTATAGGTTTCGACATTGCTGCCTCCATATAGCTTTTTGCTGATATACGTTAATGGTTTGATGTGTCGCTCCTAGTCCGAATGTTAGTTTTTTTTACTGGACCTTCCTTTTTGACTGGATATTGTTTATATACGTGACTGATTTGTAATCCAGCTGAACTTTCTTTACATGTACATGATGGAGTTTGCATCCATATATTATTGTACGTGTCGAATGATAGGCTTGTACATTTAATTATGGTGCATGTCGTCGAATATACTCCCGTTATGCATGTTTTTTAGACTTATTTTAATATTATTGCTGTTATTACGTGCATAGTGCCGTGGAGATGAAATAACATGCTCGTGTACTAATTGACTATACACTAGCCTGGCTTTGCCATTGGAAGGTGGCGTATGGACTATGGACTCCTTTTTCTTAAGCTGTCCATGTGATTCCTTTTGCCTATAAGCTGGCCGTGCCGTTGGCTGTGTGGACTCTGTATGCCTTTATGCCGCCATCAAGTTGAGGTCAACGAATCACTGCCGTTCATTTATCATAACTTTGTAATTTTGAATCTTCTCCTTTCATTTTCTATCGTTTTAGTAATATTGAATCTCCTCCGTTCGTTTTCTATTATTTTAATAATATAATATATTTGATTTTGGTAGTACCGTTGAATTTGGTTGCTGCTATTCATTTATGTATGTGAAGGAATTGGATAATGTGCTCTTTTTTTGTTTGCAAAATGAAGGACGCTGCATCCAGGTAGTGGGAATAGTTAGTCCTTGCTATCAATAGTAGTAGCATTATTCACTGTGGAGTGTGATGGAATTTGATGATCATCTACTTTTGCCTATCATCTACTTCTGATGTTTTCCCTGAAAGTGACACGTGATCTTCCTTTGTTTTTCTTTAGCTGATAGTATGATAACTGCTTGCTTGGCAGAAGTTATGTTTGTGATGTTTCTTAGATAAATAAAGAAACTGAGATTTAGTTCGATTTGGAGCGCCTCTTGTCGTACCACAGTTCCTTCTCTTAGAGTTGTATTTGTACTGCAGGTTTTGGATTGGGAGGGGAAAATGCTCTTCTTTCAGTCTCTGTTGAAGTCAAACCCATCCATGCAAAATCTGTACTTAGTAGAATTAATCTAGATGAATATATATGCCTTGCAGTTTTATCGTGCATGCCATTCAACTAACTTGCTCTTGTCCATGCAGACGGAGTAGGAGGACGAGCAGCAGTAGCAAATTAGTCTGATGATGATGGGGTGCGGGAGGCAATGGTGATCATGCTGATGACATGAAGAAGGCTGATGACCACAACCTGGACCTGTTGGCATTTCGAGTGGTAAACATAGGCGGCATGGAGACAACAACCTGGACCACCCACCTCCCTTGCCTTTTTAATTTTGGTTGTGGTGGTTGCATCACAGGCGCGGTCGCAAATCAGTATGTAGTGTGCTTGTGGTGTTGGGTCTGGACTGCAGTGTCCATCCAGTAGGTTAGGTGTTGTTGCTGCTAGATCCCATGATGCTCACCTAAGTTTTGTGTTATGTGGAGGCCAACCTTTGTGATCTTATTTGTCGACACTTGTGTGATCTCGTCTTACTTTGTGATACAGGTGGTATGATATATATGTTTTTATGGATGATCTTGTCTTATTTTCCTGTGGTCTGTGTTGATATTTGTGATATATGCATGCGTTATACATATGAATATGAATTGCTAAACATACTGTAAATCAATGACAGAGATGGCAAAGAAGGAAATTTGCCGTCTGTGCATATGGACACTTTGGACACTTTGCCATCTGCTGGCAGACGGCAAAGAAGCAAAAACTTTGCCATCTGCTGGCAGACGGCAAAGACCTTTGCTTCTTTGCCGTCAGCCGTAGACGGCAAAGGCCTGCCGTTAGCCACCTAACGGATTAACAGCGCAAATTTTGCCGTCTGCTTTCTTTGCCGTCCGCTGCTGATGGCAAAGACTCCTTTGCCGTCAGCCGCCGAAAGCAGACGGCAAAGTAGCTCTTTGCCGGATGTTCCGTTGCCGGAGCCTGTTGCCGTCCGCCATTCATGCCTTTGCCATCCGCCGTGGCAGACGGCAAAGTAGCCGATTCCTGTAGTGTGCGACAAGTAGCGGGTCCCCCGGGACCGCCCGACAACTAGGTTGGTTGTGCAGTGGCGTTGTAACAGCAACAACGACTTATGGAAGTGATGCAATGACAGAGTGGCAGGATGCGGCTCTGGCTTGTCATGTCTTTATTCCGTCCGAATCTACCACATTAGATTGGTAGTATGTACATCCTTGACTGGGATTTGCATCATGCAGCTCTCTTCGGGCATGTATGTAGCGGAATGATCCAAATCTCAGTTTCTCGTGGTCACGGTGTGTGGATGTACACCTCTATACAATATCATCTTCTTCGGAAAGTCATGAGAGCAGCACACAATGTCTTTGGTTCAGTAGTGCTATTTTGAGTGCCGTATCTTCAGCTCCAGAGTGAAGACCCAAGGTCCGGCCTTCGATGGTTGAAGCTAGCAACAGTGGTGCCTACGTGCCATTTCTTTGTTGAAGGCATTGCTTTGGAGACTCCTGAGACATTCTTTCTTGGGTGAAAACTCAATATCGGAACTTCAACGGTTGGACCCGGCAACAACGATGCTTGTGTTTAGCTCCCTACCTGAAGGCGTTGCTATATGGTCATCTATATGTATTGATATTTGATACTAGTCGGATCTGCAAAGTTTCAGATTTCTTTGATTTGTTTTGCGAAGTTTTCGATCATGGGTGTAGTAGGGGTGCAATATCCGTGGGTGTAGAACAGCCACACTCGTTGATGCTAAGGCATAATCCAAAAAAATCTCTTCAAGTTTATGTAGTTTTATTTTTGTTGGTATCTGGATTCTTGAGGCATTACTTGCTTGAATGTCACACTCATCGCTGCAGGATTCCTAGTCGGTGGAAGTTTTTTCTTTTCAGCACCATTGATTTGTATGGGAGTGAATTAGTTCATGAAGTAGCATGCATAAGCATTATCCCACAATATCTTCCGTTGGTTGTCTGTCCTTCATTAAAGCATCAAAATTTAACCAAGCTTGGCATACCCAATCGGGACACAGCCAGAAAATGGGTATTGACTCGTCAAGAAACAAACCCACTGAAACATCCTTTAAAGGGTAATACCAGGTGTAGAGGCCCGCTGCACGGGCTCAATCACATTGGATGTCGTATTCAGTTCGCCGGACAACTTCCGAAGCTAAGACTTGATCTTCGACATCATCCCTTTCCGCAGTGGCTATCACATACTGCTCGGACGAACATCGTTTGCCCGCTTCAATGCGCTTCCGCACTACGCTTATCTAGAACTTAAAATGCCACACCCACGCGGTGTTATAACAGTTCAAGGAAACATGGATCGTTTCCTCCGTACTGAGGAACACATCGCAGCCCTCGCAACGGAAGTACAGGTCGGCCTTATCAAGCTGAGCTCCAGATCCACATTTAAACCACCGGACCCTATCAAACGAGTCCGGACTACCCCGCAGAATGGTAGTCCAGCTCATCAGAATCGCGACTAGCAATCCAGCCTCTGTCTTCGCCCCAACCAAACAGCGGTGTATGTACCACGTGCTCATAATTATGCAGTAAAAATACCATGGACGACGATGGAGGCATATCGAGGATGAGGTCCACAATACGGCTCAACCATGTCCGGACCCCCATCTATCTTTTTCTTAACTTCCTTTTCCTTTTCAGGATCGTTACAACCTACATCGCCCTTTTTATATCAATTTAACTATAGAAAACACAAGTATGGAGAATATTACACCATGGCATTTGCATAAATTCGACCAAAGAAAAAGATCTTTTGAATAATATTACATTTTTCAATCTATCAGTGTAAACTACAACTATTGGGAAGTAAAATCTTCAAATTTTATTTGCTTCCTGTTCCAACCGAAGTACTCAGTTGCAAGTCAATTATCCTTGTTTCAAATCTGTAAAAGAAAATTGGACCCTATAGTTATGTAATTAAATATACACAAATATGATCTCGGAATATGGAAGAAAAGACTTCAACTTACAAAAGTTGAAGGCCAAGCAATTAAGTATCCTGAAGAGAAAGCTTCACCAATTGTCCTGCAACCAGAAACTTCCCTTACTAACTCCTCATTATCAAGAATAGGTTCATCTATCCGCACATGGATAAATTTAGAAACTAACTCAATACCACCAGCCTTAGTAGCTGGATCAATAGTCAGAAAAGTACCATACAACGTTTTGCTTGTTGGGATATGATGAAGCCTTTAAAACTACTTTAAAAGCTATGATCATTATTAGCATTCAACAGCAATAATAATATAATTTGCATGAACAATATGATCTCTATTTTAATGGCATCCTAAAGTAAATGACCCCATAAAAACTAAATAAACTGGACTAGCCATCAAAGTCTAATGCCCAAGGACAACTCACTTGCTCACGCTTGGTTGAAGTTATCCTTTACTTGTAGATTTGTAACAGAAGTCAGTTTTCAAGGAGGCATGTTAGATTGGTTTGGGTCGGGAATTTGAGTACAGTAAACCCATGCCCCTTGCCGGATCTTTACCTTGATTGAAGAAGTACGCCTTTTTTTAGCGAACTGGATGTGGGCGTTCAGTTCTAGTCCCCTGCTTGTCTAGTCTTGAAAAATATTCAACTGCGCAATCCCTCATTTCCCTTGCCTACAAAGAGACAAATAGTAGATGCAATGATATTCATATCCTAGTGCTACAAAAAGCTGCAACTTCAAAACTCAAAAACACACAAACCTTACCTTTGCACATAATCAATAACAAGGTCTTGTGGTGACGATGATTTTTTGTTGAATTTGTAACTGACCGACATCATCATGCTCGCCATCCTGGTTCCATGACACAACAATGGTAAGCAATTAATATTTTTATATTCTATCTTTGTGACATGAGTGAGAGTAAGTCTAGACATAACTTTTTGGCATGAACGCGACAGATTATTAGCCTCAAAAATGTCATGTTTCATAGACAAGTGTGCCTCAACAGGTCCATTGCATTGGATTCTCTACAAACTAAAATATTAATACGAAGGTTTCAAGTGAAAAGCAATGATATAGCCATGTATTGACATTACCTTTGTTTTACCATGTAGTGTTTGTAACTGAGAAATGCCAGTATGATTTGATTGGAGATTTTCCTGCAGAACTAACAAGTATGAGTAAAATATTGATATAAATGCATACAAAAGGAAGGGACAAAGAAGTCATTTACCTCTTCTATTCCATTATTCCCTTTGGCATGTTCCAAACAATTGGCAAGCTTGTTCCAAAAGGCTAGCTTTCTTCATTCCATTTTACAACTATTCTTTGCCCCTTTGGCATGTTCCAAAAAAATTGACAAGCTTGTTCTGCTGTGCTTGCGTACTTCCTTATGTAATACAAGATTAAAAAAAGTACTAATTAAGTGTCAATAAAACCATTACAAGTAAAGGCAGATTAAATAATGACATCACAAGCACAATTTAAATTGCGAATAGACATGAATTCGTAGAAGATAAATGAGGGAAGGAGAAAGGAGAATCCACCTAGGAGAAGATTTGAGTCTTGGACTGGAAAACCAAGCAGTACAAGTTGTGGACGTCTCCTCTGCAATTTGGGTCGCAGAACCAAGCAATCCGACCAAAAGAAACTTGTGAATGGAGAGGGCAAAGAGGTACACAGTAGCATGCCAATGCACTATCAGCTTATCATAAATCGAAATAGAGAGAGGAGATTCAAGACCATGGTCCAGCCACCCACACTCAATGCCATTGGATATAAGATGCGCCTATGAACAAAATCTTATCTAGTTTGAAAACACAACGCTCAATCGACAGATATTCATTAAAAAATCTTCTGCTGGAACTTCGAGATAACAAGTTAAAAATCGGACTAAGAATCCGGGACATTTGCGCATGCTACTTATTTTAATTTCTACCAGTTTTTGCTGGATTCATGTGTGGCACTAGGATGAGAAGGTGGTGAATTTTGTGAAGTGCACACAATGTCGTGCTCCTCGAGTTGTTGACTGACTGTGTGCCGATGAACATGCAGCAATTCCAACAGGACATATTGTCCTGCTCTCATGGGTGAGTACTCATGCGCCATTCCTCATCTGATTTGTTTTACCCTGGTATCTTTGCTTTATTCATTAGACCAAAATTGTCCATGGTCTGCTACTGATCCTAAACTGGTGACCCATCTGTTTAGTGTTGTGGCCGTTTTGTTTAATACCCTCTCATGGTTTGCTACATGCTAATGTCTTTTTTTATGAAATCTCCAAACGCAGCAGCATGTTGCCTCATGTGCCATTCCAATAACTCAGTGAAGCAGCAGCAGCAAGGTGGCTACGGGGTGAGAAATCAGAGAAACGTACGAGTGAAAGGTTCAGAGGTTAAAGAATCAGATGGATGAAAGTACTAGTACAGAGGTGAAACACTTAGATGGATGAACAAGTACAAGTACTGAGACTACAGCTTGCTCCCGACCCAAATAAGGAATTCGTAGCAGGCAGATCTGAGAAGGGGTGGGCGTTCAGATCCATACCAAAGACGAGATCGTACAACTTCAGGATGTAGGTGCCGAAGCTGGGGATCGACGAGGCCGTCGCCGCAGCAATCCAATTGGCGCCGAGGTAGGTTGAGGAAGCGGTAGACCGATCCGGGGGTTGAGGTGGGTGGGGGCGCGGGTGCTGGGAGGGGCTACAGGCGGCGGCGCGCTGGGCGTTCGAGGGCGGCGACGTAGCCGCCGAACAGGGGGCGTGCTGGGCGTTTGAGGGCGGAGAGATAGCGGCTGGGCTGGGTGTAGATCGGATTTGAGACCCAGTTTATTTAGCCTTTTGTTGGTTATAATTGGAGGGAAAAGTAAGTGGGAATATTAGAGATTTAGCGCCAGCAGAAAAAATCAAGGGAAATCTGGAGGGAAATTGTTTTGGAAGAACCGGGACACTGTTACATATAGTTATTCGTTTGGCATGAAAATTATCTTAAATGTTTTTTTACATAAAAAATGGAGCATATTTTAGTATTTATCTATTATTGAGAGGGAAATTAGATATAGTTAAATAGTAATCGGATACTGTCTTTGGATGCCGAGCTCCATGGAGCTCGGTTTTGAAAAATTGAAATTTTGTCTACATTTCCAAAAATTCTTGAAAAAAACATACATATACATGAAGGCATAACATGTGTGGCTGGGGTTCAACCCCGTGCACCTTGGGCCTCAAATTCGATGTCTTCAGCCAACAAAATCAATGAAGAACACCGGAAATTTCTGGAAACCGTCACCACCACGCGAATCTGCAGTAGACGACACAAAACTATACAAGACGCTCCTCACTCGCTTCTCAACGCCTGTTGGAGAATAAGCATTGGCCATAATAGACCAGCATAAAGTTATGATTTGCATTCTCATGTGTATTTACATAACATGTGCAATATAACATATAACAGAGTCTCATGGGAGTGCAGGGGAGGGTCTGCCATGGGTACTAGTGCTGTTGTGACTCGGATATCCTGATGTGGAACGTTGGGCACGCCGGTGTTGTCATGACAATCGGCGGTCAGTTGCCGGAGCAGCGACGATGGCGATGTTGTTGTCGTGACCAATGCGCAGCGTTGCCGCGTCCTTGGGGAGCGATGTCGCTGCTGCGATGGGAGCGACACTGCTCCCGGAGGGCGGCGGTGATTCAGAATCGACATTTGCTTTTATATTCACCGAGTTGTGTTGTGATAAAATTGGTGAGGCGGAATTAAGACATTTAGGTGATGAATTTTAATTTGACCGAAAAGAGGACGTGTGTTGTGTACCCTTGCTTACAAGAGATCAAACTATAAGTTTAATTGTGATGTTGTCTGGTCAAGGTACTTTAAGCCTGAGGTTACGATCCAGTTGATATAAAAAACATTGAGGTTGATGACGACTCATGATATTCATTTGTGTCCTTGATCTGTTACCCCGCCGGCCAAATGGAGCATATGCTTCTCTACCTCGCGAGAGCTAGCGGCACCCAGAACATCGGCGATGATGGTTGTACTAACCACAGATGATGGTGAACATTGGTAGTGATCGGAATAGACCTCGACGAAACTATCATAGATGGACTCCTTGTTGTGGTGTCGTCATAGCTCTGGCTAGCGTTGGACAACATGGAACCACACCAACTCCCAACAAAAGAAACTATTCTATTTCTCATGAAGAATGACGTAGCAACGCATATGGTAGAACAATGGACATCCGAAGCAACCTTCAAATAACTTGGGAACGATGGATCTGAGAGGCTGACACATCGATCCAGTCTCCTCCTTCCTTCCCCTACATGGCAACAGGCCGACAAAGAATATGGGGAGATCTTGCTCATGATCGGTAGCCTCGACCAAGATCATGTGATTCCCATGCGAGTGCCCATGAGAGCTACGATCGGCATGGGATAAAGTTGTGACCATTGTAGTGGGTGACTTTGGATGGGCGTTGAAAACACATGTGGTGGTGCTACAAAGTGGTGTCGACGGGATGCTTGAGATGTGACCGACCACCGACAATGTTGCAATGACAGTGATGCGAGAGGGTGACAGTCGGTTGCCACAACAGCAACGGTGGGCGCGATGATGTTGCAGTGACCAGTGTCGCTACGTGATCCTATGACCCAAGAGGTAACAGATTGACTTTACACCGTCCAGTCGAGTTCACTAACAGAAGACAGACAGCCGTCGGGAGTATGGGACATCGCAGCCGCCCCACTATTACCTTGGATTATAGTTTGAGAACAGGACAGGACCGAGAAAAACCGGAACTAGTGACATTGGTAGTTGGCTAATCTTCATGGACCGTTCTGTGCATGATTTTTTTTTGGTAAAAGCGAGCGAACCGGCGGAAAGGCCCCAAAACGAGCGAACCGGTCCAAAAGCCCATCGTCTGATTTATTTTCGTGTGGATAAGGGGTTTTCCCCGAATAGGTGCACATTCGCCCCCTTCCGCCGCCGCCCCTTCCACTATAGGGCACCACCGCCCTTCCGCCGCCGCCCTTCCACGGCACGGCGATGCCGCCCCGCGCTGCCAGGAGCCCAGGACGGACACTCCGATGCCTCCTCGTGCGGCCGCACCACCGCTGTGCTGCGTGATGGTCAAGCGACCCCAGCCGTCCACGGGACGCCATCGCCGCCGCGTGGTCTCCAGCGTCCAGCCGTCCAGCCCGCTGCAGGTCCAGCTACTCCAGCCCTCCCTCCGATACACACTGTGGACCAGGAGGTCCAGCTAGCGGACCAGGAAGACGGATGGTCGCCTTCCTCCGCTCCTGACAAGGACGACCGATGGTCGCCTTCCTCCGCTCCCGACCAGGACGCCCCGACCACCGATGCTGGTAATATGATATCGTAATATGATCTCTTTCTTCTCCACTCTGATTACCAATTCTTCTATTCTATCCAAGCATCCATATGGGATACGTCAACTTGTGAATTTTGTGAACTAGAACTACTAAACTGTGTTGCTTTTGTTGGCCTGATGACAATAGTTGATAAATAATTAGAGAGATTAGGGAAAAGAATTATGTTCTTGCATTGATGTTTTTGTTTGTTGTGAGCTTGCAAGTACATTCAATGTACTGACCTGGCGTGTCATGCCAGATTGCAGGTGATGCCTTGATTGCTTGATTGCTTGTCGTGGTTTATGTTCGTGCGAGCTAGATCGTGTCCCAACCAGAGTCCCTGTAGAGTGGAGTTCACTACCTTCATTGCTGTGCCGCTGCTAGAAGATTTCCGCTACTACGAGTTGTTCCACTGCTAGCATAGAGCAAGTGTGGTATTGTAGGCATAGTGTCGCCATGCTGATGTGAAACTTTGTAACATCAGACCTTTGTATCTATTCTTGTAATAAGAGCTGATTTGTTCTATGTCAAGCAATGATGTATTCCAGAGACTTCTCCTCGATCTCTGGGCTGGAATACAGGGCGTTCTGGTTTCTTTGAGCCAGGGTGCCACAGGCTTGGTATCAAAGTAGGTCTGGCTGTAGGACGCCCTAGTCAGCACGAGAAACCAGTAGAAATCGTTAGTATAGAGTCTGGCTTGTTTATTGCATTTGGTTGATGCATTTGTTTGTTGCATAGCATGCATATAGCCTTAGTATTTGTGATAACGGTTTATCTAGTGAGTGTAGCTGGCATCAGTTCGGATCCACTATAGCTCAACCTTTGCATTTTTCTAGTTCCTTTTTCTTTTGGTGTTTGGTGTCATTTCTGCCCTAGTAGAGTGATGTCAAGTGATCCCGACACTGTTTGCAAAAATGGTGCTCAGGTATCGCGCTGATGTCTTTCTTTCAGTCCCGTCTATTGTTTCGGTGATGAACATGCTTCTATCCCGGATCGTTCTTTTATTTTGTCATGTTGGCAACCCTTAATGATCTTAGTTATCAAGAAAGGGCAATGTCAGCGGCCTCAGTTTTTCCCCGCTATCCTATTTCTTGGACGAGTACGGATGTTTTTCCGTCCGCTGGATAATAATGTGGTTGCGACCTTCGTGTCCCACTACATGGTTATCGAGTGCGTCCTCGCCTCCGAGCGAGTCCAGGTTGCTACCTGGCTAAGCTAGCACTTGGTGTAGCGCTGTTTACACCAATTTTTCAACACATTTATTCGTCCTCGTGCACATCATCACAGCATGCTAGATCGTACAACCGGAGATCCCGCGAGATTTGTGTGCTTAAGTAGGCATGCATAATGTGTGACTAGAAGTAATATGTGACATTGATTGTGTGTGAATTGATTGTTGTTGTGTGCATTTGTTTAGTTGAGTTTTCTTTTGCTTCTTTCATTTTGGGCCCCGGTGTTACAATATTCTTCCCCTATAAAGAGTTGCTCATCAACTGACATCGGACTCGAAGAAGTAATAAGGATTTCAAATATTTGGAAGAAGCTCAGCTAAACATTTTGGTCTAGCCAGTCAACCACATTATAGCTGTAATATTTGTTCAAAATACCAATGGTGTATTGGATTGACTACCAGCATCGAGTCTACATCAGTGCAAAATCCTCACAGCAGTTATGATCCAGCCAGCAGAAAGACAAGTTAGGTACAAGACCAACGGTATATTTTCAGACAGAGGTATGGATCATATACAAAATTTTGGCTCAGCAATGCATGATGCTTGAAATATGTTATCATCCGAAATAAAGTCAGAATGTGATATTCTTGAGGAAGACAGTCAAACCATTTTTCTCATGCAAATAATCAGCATCAGAATATTATTGGCATGTGTATGGATTTCAGTCTGCATACCAGTATGAAGTTTTGGATATAAGAAACCCAGTATTATTCCACATGCCATCGGAAGAAATTTATGAGGCAAGGTTCCTCAATTTTTCCTCAGCATGATATGTGAACAATTTCCGGCCCACGATACCCAGTCTTTCACAGCAAGACACCTCAGTAAAGGCTTCTGACAGACGGAAATGAATTTTTCTCAACAAGCAAATCCGAGGAGAAGCTTCTTAAGTATGGAACTCAGGCTTCTCCAGCGCAATAATCATACCAAGCTTCATGTGTAAGCTATAGAGCCTTCTTCTGCACGATACCCAGACAAAATATTTGGGCAGAAGTTAACAAGTCCTCCTGAGCAAGCTACTCGGATGGCTTCTCTCGTAAGCCATTCAGTCTGCATCAGTACCACACCATGCACCATCCTAAGAGATTATATGATGAGTTGCCAAGGTATGGCCGTACCGCTCAAGGACCAGACTTGCAATAATTTTGTCAGAGGTAAAATTCAGTTAAAACATATGCCTACCGCAAAGATCGAGTGTTTGGTGGAATATGCTTCTTATATATGGTGAGCATGCATCCCTAGTCATATCAGTAATTCATACGAGATGCGGCAAAGATCCAGCAGATATACCTAAGGAAAGTAAGGACCCCACAACCTCCCGAGTTAGGAAAAGGAAAATAAGCAGAGATACATCTCACGAATTACAAGGATCGACAATATCTGGAGATGACATCACAGAATCAACATTCTTGACAATGGTCACCAAAGGCATTATTCCCGCACCAGACAAGGTGATATCATGAAACCTTGTCACCTTCTTGTATGATGGGCCTCAACAATGAGCTCCGTACAGTTACAAACCCCGGGTATATGTCATATGTGTGTGGACCTAGTTCAGGAAAACAAGCACAAGGAATAATGTCAAAAATATTGCACTCATCACGTCCATGGTCATACAAAAAAATCAAGGACGGGTGTGGCCAAGCTATTTCAGCAAGGTATCCTGACAAGGACGGGTGTGGCCAAGCTAATTCAGCAAGGATGAGACTGACAACAAAGTATGATGATTTTTGGACGTCCATCAGGGTCCGGATACCCAAGTCAGTTGGAGGCCATTATTCCATATGGATCCCCAAAGGCATACTCTCAAGGGCCTACTCTATTTTACAAGGATTTTCATATCCCGCTGACTCGCTTGACACGGTTAGCGTGGAATATCCAAGTCTGTTCTGTCAGAACCAAGATTTCTTTGCAAACTCCACAGTTTGACTTTAGCGGCAGCATGGAAGCATATCACAACCTATTACCAAAGATGGGTATATCGACCACACGAGAAAATTCAAAAGTCAAACAATCAGCTCAGACCCGGTATACTCACCGACGGAATCAAGTACATGATCAGTTTGTCAGGAAAAGCATTTGTCTGTCAGCCACCTGTCGGGCCAGTCTCAAGCTGTAAATATTTCAAGTATGACACACCTATAACTCCACACACTGTTATATTGCTCACGACAGAAGGCAGTCAAATCTTTGGTACATATCTCATGCTCGAGCCAAAGAAATAAATCAAGATAAATCAGTGCCACCTATGAGCAGTCAGATCCCGTCAGAAGATGGCCATGATAATTCTCAGCATTTATTGAAACCAGAAGGCCTTCATTTATTTGAAACAACCCCATGATAGAAGTAAAAAGGTTTCATGACCAAAGGAAAATCTATGCTCGGATCCATTGGATATCACCACAGATATGAGAAAATTCACGTCGGTAAATGGATTTGGTATGTGAGCAAAAACCCGTCAGAATTTGGGGAAAGGTGAAGCAAGAACACCCGAGAGCAAGGTAAGTTGATCATCTGAAATTCTTGGGGGGATAATAAATAAAGGAAAAAGGATACCTGAGTTGGAAACGGTGTCCTCAAGTCATACTTGTTCCCCGAGCAACTAAATCTCGAGGACGAGATTTTTTTAAGTGGGTAAGGATTGTAACAGCCAGGATTTTGGCCCTTTTCATTTTCTTTTTCTTTATTTGGTTTTTGCTCTGTTTTTCTTTTTGGAGTGGTTCTGTGGCCTTGCCACCTGGGAAATCATACTCATTCCCCCTCCCAAGTGGCTAATCATTCTCAAAACCTTGCCAAGATCATGTCACTTCACTTCTTGACCAAACCCTAAACTCTTTTTCTAGGGAAAATTCCTTTTTTATTAAAGGAATAACCCTATCTGCCCTAGGTTGTGAAGAAACCTATATTTCTGTCCATCCAAAAAGCCCAATTAATTCTCATAATTCCTTTGGGTCATATGTTGCTCAAATATGCCCAAACTTTTCTGTCCTAGTCCAAGAATAATTCCCCAATAATTACTCTTCCTTTCTGCCATAAATGGCACTTTGTGAAGGAAGTGTCATTTATATTTTTCCTAGTGGCTCCCAACCTTTTTGGGCATGCTTATATGTCCAAATAATTGCCTCATGCACAAGTTCAACTTTATTTGCCTAGCCAATCTTCTCAGTGAATTTTCAAAGTTTCTGCCAGACAGAAGGCTTTGTGAGTATCCAAATGAGTTGAACTTTTGCACACTCCTTAGTGTGCTCATATTAACCCCCTCCATCCATTTGCAGCCCCATCCAATCATCTATGTGAGCACAGGACCAAATCTTTGATTCTGGCAATATTTTCAGGTTGTGAAGCAAGTGCATTTTATATTGCTTCAAAAATTCTGATAAATTACCAGATCATTCTTATACCCATAAAATATCTCTCCAACCAATATGGCATCATTTCATTGAGCCATTTGATCACCAAAATTATTCCAAATTTCTGGACAGAAATTATGTTTGTGAAGCAAGTACCATTTTGGTGAACCCATTTGGTATGAGCTTTTTACAGCATCATCAACTATCCATATCATCATGATCTACCCATTTAGGGCACAAGTGGTCACTCCAAGTGAGTGCATCATCTTAATTTAGTTTCTGACCAGATTTGGCAGTTGCAAAGCAACTATATTAAATCTTGGTTCAAATCCCCTCAAAACCCACAGGACCTTAGTCCTTCCTAATTTAAACATCCCAGACAACTCCATTGACCCCAATCAAGTTCCTGTTGATCACTAGTGCACGGCTAAGTTTACTGCAGTAAACATCAGAGCTTAGTTACCATTTAGCCATAGCACCCCAGATTAATCCATGGACTCATAAATGCTCCACCCTGGAAGGACTAGCTCCCAGACATAGTTTGCCATCCTCTACAGCCCTCCTATGCGTTGTCTCGTGGTGACCGCGCAGTGCTATGTGCACAGTGGCCGCGTCCACTGGTTGTTTGTGCTTCGGCACCACTCCCCCTCGTCGTGTTAGAGCTTGTGAGCATGTCTAGTGGCTGCATCTCATCGTCGTTGTTCCCATGGACCCCTCTCCCCCTCCGGCAGCTTCCTTACCGACGCAAACCGCCGTGTGCCCACGGACGTACAGTGGGGATTTGGCTCTGCTCGTCGCCATCATCATCCTCCCAGTGCTCCCTTGGCTGCCTCTTCCCCATGAGACTCCCCCTGTGCATCCTCCGTCGCCTACCCCCGAGCTCATGCATGCGAGCACGCGTCTGCGGCGCTGGACATGCGTTTGCGGCGGTGCCAGCTTGACCTCCTCCCCCGCTGGCTATTTAAGCCACTCCCGAGCCCATCCGAGCTCTCCATCGACCTCTCCACCTTCCTCAGGTCCTGCCTAGCCACTTGCCCGAGCCTCGGGGTCCCTCCTCGCTGGAAACCATCGCCATGGCCGCTGCTCGTTTCTGGCTCAATTCAGACACTGTCGAGCTCGTCCACTCCTCTCACCACCACCATTAGCCTCCTCCACCTCCTAGACCTCCCCCCGTGCATTCCCTCCCCTCCGGTGGCCATCTACCATGAGCTCCCCGTCGACCGTAGATCGCCGTCCGCCGCGGCTGGCCTCCCGCTCAGCCCAGCCCTTCCCCGCGGTTGCGTCTTGCCTGGACGGTACTGCCTCGCTCCCCTAAGCATGCGGGTGGTCCAGGCCCCACATTTGGTAGCCTACGGCGCCGGCAACCGTCGCGGGAGCTCGCCCCGTCCTCTGCTCCACGGGTGGGTGAGCGGTTGAAAACAATGACCGCGCCCGAGGACCCCACCTGCCCACGGGCCTCGCCAGTCAGTCCCTGAGGCATTGACCTGGAGTCGCTGACGTGGATAAGTGGCGGCCCCGCCTGTAAGTCTCATGTGTTGAACCGAGCTGCTGAGGTGGATAAGTGCATTAGTAGAAAAAGGGCAAATCTGAGACATATTAGTGCCAGTTTGATTTTGAGCCGGCACTAATGTGTCCATTAGTGCCGGTTCCAACGGCTAGCCGGCCGGTCTCATTAGTACCGGTTCGTGGCGAACCTTTAGCACCGGTTCGTGGCACGAACCGGTACTAAAGAGAGTGGTGGCAGGATGTTGTCAGTCCGGGGCCCGTCCAGCACCTTTAGTACCGGTTCGTGCCACGAACCGGTACTAAATGTCGATGTACATAAACCCTTCGTCCACCCAAGCCACTCTGTTCTTCCCCTTTCCCCTCACTTTCCTCTGTTCTTCCTGTCTCTTCCTCGAGCTCCTCACAAATTTTGCCCAAAATTTGTCAAGATTTGAAGGCCCCCATCCATTCAAATGATCACAAAGGTTAGCAACTTTGTCCTTTCAACTCTCATTGCTAGATTAGCTCTTGCAATGCTTTGTATAGTGATTAATTTGGGAGGAATTATATTTGCTAGTATTTGATTTATATGCAATTTGAGGTCAAAAATAACACTTAGTTTGCATATGTAGGTGTGGTTTACTTAGTGCCTTCTAAATCTCCGTCGTAACCACCGTCGATCGCCTGCACCGTCCCGTCGCCGGCACCACCTTGTGGTGAGGCTCTTGTTCATGAATGTTTTACATTACCAAACTGATGTTTGTGTGATTTGGATATATAGTTACTCGTATAATTGTCTTACCCGTACGTTGTTTGTTATACATAGTGCCATGGTTTTGATATCCGTCCCCGTTGGCCCTCGTCCTTGTTATGATTCGGATGTGGTATATTCTCTTTTAAAACTAGTTGTTGCATTTCGTGTTTATGACAAATTATGCCCATCAAGTTGACATAGATATTTTTATCTAGGAGGTAAGTGAACCAGATATTTTAGAACTAGTTGAACATGGTAATTTATATTTCAGTTTTATTGTGTTGCTATTTGGTGTTCTGAGATTATGAGGAAGACTTGTTTGAGACTATGAGAAAGACTTTTTTTTTACGAATGACTATGAGAAAGACTTACATTTGATTGAGTACTGATTCTGGTTTGCTATTTAGTGTTGGTGATGTGATGAAGTTTATGGTGATACGGTGATTTATATCTCATTTTGTCCTTTTTGTGACAGAGAACTAGAGATTATTAGTGTATATGATGAGCGATGCTGCTCTTCTGCTGCAGGTACATGAACAGGGGCGGCGTTGACAACATTGGCCTCCTCCAGCAGCCAATCTTCGCCCCGCTCCTGCTCCGAGCTCCTTTAGCAACCTCACCACCTCGCCTGCTGCCTGCTTCGTGCTCAGCTCGCCTACGAGATGTTCGATCAATTGACCAAATCGAGCCAAGCCAAGTCTGCCTCTCTTGCCTGGGCATGGACGACGGTCAGGTACTTACCATCATCAAGTAGTCGAGTACCAGAAGCGATGCTGACAGAGAGGAAGAGGCTACATAAGGATTCTTGTGTCCCAAAAGGTATGTTCCTTTTTGCCTATTCATGTTCCATGCATTACCTGGCTCACGGTGTCCAGTCAACTCAGCTCACAGTGATCAATGATTGATCAATATTAACACGATTTGATTTTCAATTTAAAGCGGAGCCTACTAGATTATTGGATGTTTGGATGGTCGATATATGTCACTCTCTGACTCTCAGTTCATTCTATCTTTGCGTTTTTTTACTATAATGTTTCTATCACGGCGAAGCAAAAGAACGTGGAATTAGTGATGGCCAAACTTTAAAATGCTTTGCATCATTAGGGTTGTTATTACAGTCCATATATGTATTGAAAATAACCTGACTCTTCTGATTTATAATGAACTTCTGCTCATGCGCTTCAGTGAATCTTATTTTGCAGGAAATTTTGCAAGTGGAGGTGAAGGATTGTTCTAAACTGGCTGATGAAGCTATGCGTTCTTTTAGTGGACTTTTATATGTTTGCATAGTTTTTGCTCTTCAAACATGAAGCTTAGATAACTTCAGAAAACTGTTACTAAGTTAAGTTCATGTATGACAGATTGTCATTGGAGATAGATACACTTTATGTTAGATTTACCATCTTGTAAACTAAGCTTATGTTGTTAGAAATTGACGTTTTGATTAATTGGGTTTTTTGTTTCGTGTCAAAACCTGGACGTCTGATTCAATGGTTTCTTCTTTGTCGTTGTAAACCAGCATTTGTGTGTGTGACTTCTGTGGCTTGCACTTGCAGCTAGGTGCTAGGCGTTGTGCGTGTGTGATTTTTGTGCTTGCACTTACAGCTGGCCCCTAGCCATCTTGCCACCCGGTCAACTAGGCGATGTACACTGCCTAACAACTGCTTGTTTGCTTACTGCTACGGACAATTCTTGTGTTGTGCTGGTTGGAGTGTGTGGGTGTTCTTCTGAAAAAATGTTGTACTGGCTGGAGTGTGTCCGTGTTCTTCTGAAAAAAAAATTACTAGCACTGGAACAATGTTCTTTTTTCGGTTTCATGCTAGTACAATACTGGTCTACTAGACTGTTGTTTAGTGGTTGATTGATGCTATAGTTGTACGGCTCTACAATTCTTATGCCTACTTTAAAAAATCGGACTGACAGTTGAACCGTTGAGGCTACCGGTTTAGATTTTTATCGGTCGGACTGCCGGTTCAACTCATTCAGTGACAAAAAACTGGAATATTTAAGTTATTTAAAAAGAATTGACCTCTAATCAAATGAATCATTTATTGGTTTTAATCCACTATTGAATCACAAACTGTGGCTAGCCTAGTTGGTAGGGGTGTTGGACGTGCGGTGCCTGAAGGTCAACGGTTCAATTCCTAGTTTACACATGATTTTCTTGTCATTTTATTACTGGCTTTTTGCTAAAGACTGACGCACCTAAAAAAATCGAATGAGGCCTCGATTCCGGGTTTTAGTCGGACCAGTACAGTTTCTAAAACTATGTTCAAAAGTGCACTCGTTTGCTGTTGGTCTTCCACCCCTTCGTGAGTACCGGCGTTAAATTGTTAATTTCACATGATCATAGTGTGCATTTGCATTTATGGTCATCAAGTCATCCAAAAAACCGCGTAAAAGTATGGTTAATATGATATTCACTGCAACCATGTCGAAATAGTTCCGTACGAGTATTTAGTACGAAACTATATTGTTTTTGTACCATATTGCCCAAAAAATGAAAACTTTATTTACCAATATAAAAAGGTATTTATAAAAAAACACGTTGGCACGTGGGCTCTGTGTGTGAACGTATTGGTGATCTCTGTATATAGTTGATTTTAGTATTTCCATTTCCCCATATAATATAACTTGTAACACTATGATCAACTAATGATTATGTATTACTAATCGTAAAGTTCGTAACTATGCCACCAACCCATACTTATGTTACTATATGAAACAGTAACACAATGATACTAACACATATTTATATTACTACTGGAATCAGCTACTTTGCCATCTGTCAGCTCTTTGCCATCAACTACCCGAAAGCAGACGACAAAGAACTGGCTGATGGCAAAGAAAGTCTTTGCCATCAACCAGTTCTTTGCCGTCGGCTAGCAGACGGCAAAGAGGGGGGGGGGCAACTGAGGAGCTGCTTAAAAAATACTTAACGGCCCCCCCTCTTTGTCGTCTGCTAGCGGACGGCAAAGAGCAAAAAAGCGGACGGCAAAGAGGGCGGACGGCAAACATTTAACATATCTAACGGCGCGCCCCACCCCTCCCCTCTCTCTTTGTTTCTCTCCCTGCCCCCACACGCGCGCCGCCGCCCCCACCACTCGCCGCCGCACGGTCGCCCCACCGCCCCGCCGCCCCACCGCCCCGCCACCCCATTGGCCCCCCGCCCTGTCGCCCCCGCCGCCCTGCCGTCTCGGCGATGCCGCGCCCCGCCTCCCCCCCTCGCGTCCCACCGCCCCAGGCCCCGCGCCGCCGCCCTAGACCGCCCCGCACCCTCCTCCACCGCCCCCCGCCTCGTCGCAACTGGCGCCCGGCGCCGTCGCACCACCGGCCCCCCGCCCCGTCGCCCCCGCCGCCTGCCGTCTCGGCGCCGCCGCCGCCCCGCCACCGCCCCCCGGCCCACCGACCGGCCCGGCCGCCCCCAGGCCGCCCCGCCCCCCTCCTCCACCGGCCCCCCGCCTCGTCGCCACTACGCCGGCGTCGTCACCCCACTGCCCCCCGCCCCGTCGCCCCCGCCGCCCTGCCGTCTCGGACGCCGCGGCGACCCCCCCCCCCCCCCGCGCCCCACACGCCCGGTCCCGGCGCCGCCGCCCCAGGCCGCCCCGCCCCCCTCCTCCACCGGCCCAGGTGAGCTCTACCTCCTCTATTTTTCCTTTTTTCTGGTTTTTTAGTTTTAGGTTTATGTTTAGTTTAGATTTAGTTTTAGTTTTAGGTTTAGTTTTAGTTTAGTTTTAGTTTTAGATTTAGGTTTAGTTTTAGGTTTAGTTCAGTTTTAGGAAAGAAGAAGAAGAAGAAAAAACAGGAGATGAGGAGAAGAAGAAGAGGAAAAAGGAAAGGAAGAAGAAGAAGAGGAGGAGGAGAAGAAAAAAGAAGAAGAGGAATAAGAAGAAGAAAAAAGAGGAGAGGAGGAGAAGAAGAAGAGGAAAAGGGAAAGGAGGAAGAAGAAGAAGAAGAAGAAGGAAAAAAGGAAGAAAAGAAAGAAAAGGAAGAAGAGGAAAGAAGAAGAAAAGGAAAAAGAGGAAAAAAACCCGACCCGACACGGCACCCCGACCCCGACCCCGACACCCCGACCCCGACCCCGACACTGACACCCCGACCCCGAGCCTGACCCGACACCCCGACCTCGACACCGACACGGCACCCGACCCCGACCCGGCACCCCGACCCGACACCCCGACCCCGAGACCCCGACCTCGACCCCGACACGGCACCCCGACACCGACACGACACCCCGACCCCCGACACCTCCCGAAAAGGTGTTGTTTGGCCTTCCAGAGGCCGACGGGGTCATATATTTGTGAATTATTAGTTAGGTCATATATTTTTCGATTTTGTTATGAAAAACATCATATATAATTGTGTTGATCGGGTAGTTTTAAATGTGCAGTTGTTTCATCACTGCGAGGTTTGGTGTTCGACGACCTCGCCGTGCGTTTGACGAGCTATGCCCCTTCGTTCGTTGGTGAGCACAAATGACATGTCCTCCTCCCCCATTAATTATTTGATCTATTCCGATGAAACATGATAGCTAGCTATATATGTGTCTTGAATCATCAGTATGCGTAACCAATATGTGTCTCCCGTTCGAAAGCTTCATAGTTATAAATATGCATGCATTTGCATATTTATAACCTTGATTCTTTTGAATTGTCCAACACTATCCATGGACAGCCCGAGTATGTGTAGATTGGGTTCGTTTTCCCATATGCTTTGCTCCGGATCCGACGCATAAATTTCGTCAATGCCTCCCCTGTTGTTCTCCGGGTACACATTCTCTCTGTTTATTGCAGAGACATGTATCAGGAGAACAGCGGGGAGGTGCTGCCGAAATTTTGCGTCGGATCCGGAGCATAGCATGGGAAATGAACCCAATCTACATATACACAGGTGGGATTAGGACCTATCATTACCTATTAGAGTGTAGGTTGCATGGACGTAATAAAATTGACAAAGTAGATCAACTGATGAATATATACATGGTGAATTACACATATAATTGTTGTGTGTCCAGTAGCTCTGAAAGTCAAGATGAGTGATCGTGCGTGGATGTATACCGGTCACACTGGTCAGAACAAATGGAGCGCTGAATGGTTCAAAAAAACCAAGGGGTTTGTGCAAGCCGCATTTGCAAATGGCCAAAAGAAAACCTGGTGCCCCTGTTTACGGTGCGACAATTGGGAAAAGAGGACAGAGGCTGAAATGGGCAAACACCAGCAGAAGAGTGGTTTTATGCCCGATTATACGGGGTGGACATTTCATGGTGTGTCTTCCCAACATGACCGAGCTGAGGTGGATCATCGTCGCACCGACGAGCATGGTACTGGGATGAAAAACATGGTGCAAGACTATGATGATGCTCGGGATTCGGACGAGGAGATGGAGAAATTTGCAAAGGCCTTCAATGAAATGTTGGAGTCTTCAAAACGTCCGCTCCACGAGTACACTGAGCTTTGTCAGTTGGATGCCATCTCACAAGTAATGGCTCTGAAGGCTCAGTTCAACTTGGGTAGAGAATGCTATGACGCAATTATGACAGTATTTGGACGCTATCTACCCAAAGGCCATGTAATGCCTGCAAACCTGTACCAGTCGGACAAAATCTTCCGTGCACTGAAGATGCCCTATGAGAAGATACATGCATGTGAGAAAGGATGTGCCTTATTTAGGCTTGACTATGCGGACTTGAACTATTTTCACATTTGCAAGTCTTCCAGGTATATTGTGGTAGACAACGGTATGGGTGAGAAGACACAGACCAAAATCCCCGTTAGTGTTCTTTGGTATATGCCAATCGTACCAAGACTTCAACGTCTTTTCATGGCCGAAGAGACGGCAGCCAGATGACATGGCACAAAACAGGCAAAAGAACCGAACTAGATACAGATGGGAATCTGATGATGGTACACACATCGGATGCTGTTGCGTGGAAAAAGTTTGATGAATTACATGCTGACAAAGCGGCAGATCCGAGGCATCCTCGAGTCGGCATCAGCATGGATGGGTTCAGTGTGTTTGGTATGATGGCAACCCAATACAGTTGTTGGCCCGTATTTGTCTTTCCACTCAATCTCCCCCCCCGACAGATTATGCAAAGAAAGAACATTTTCCTGACGTTGACAATTCCAGGGCCCAACTATCCGGGGAAAAATATGAATGTGTACATGCAGCCGCTTAAGGACGAATTGCAAGAAGCCTGGGATAATGGGTTCAAGACATACGACGCCTATAGCAAACGGAACTTCATAATGCGTGTCTGGTACATGTACTCGATGCATGACTTGCCGGCGTATGCGCTATTCGTTGGCTGGTGTGTGCACGGAAGGTTCCCGTGCCCCACATGCAAGGGAGCTCTTGAGTTTCGTTGGCTTTAGGCCGGTCGCAAGTTTTCTTGCTTCGACATGCATAGACAGTTCCTGGATCCTCGCCATAAGTTCAGGAAAGACAAGAAGAACTTCATCAGAGGTAGAGTTGTCAAAAACTCTGCACCACCTACATTGACAGGCCAACAGACCCTGGATCAGTTAAACGCTCTCGAGCCAGATCCACAGCGTCCAGGGTACTTCAAGGGGTATAATACTAAGCACGCATGGACTCAAAAAACATGCTTGTTGGATCTGCCTTACTTCAAAGACCTCCTTTGCCCACACAACATCGACGTGATGCACACTGAGAAGAATATCGCCAAGGCACTTTTTGGTACATTGTTCAGCATAGATGGGAAGTCAAAGGATAATACTAAGGCAAGAGTCGATCTGGAAGGCGCTATGTGATAGGCCGTTACAAAACATGAAAGAACCGAAAGGAAAGCAGAACTGGATGAAGCCAACGGAATGGTTCAATCTTGGAAGGCCAGCTATGAGGGAAATTATCTTGTGGGTGCAACAGCAGTTGATGTTCCCCGATGGGTATGCAGCGAATCTAAAGAGGGGAGCGAATCTTGATAAATTGAAGATATTTGGTCTCAAGAGTCATGATTGGCACATATGGATTGAGCAGGGTAATGTCGGTGATGTTGCGTGGCTTCATCCCTGAGGATGAATGGCTAGTACTGGCAGAACTCAGCTATTTCTTCCGTGTTCTTTGTGCGAAAGAATTATCGCCTGGCGTGCTAGAAGAAATGGAAGAGTTGGCGCCGGAGTTGATCTGCAAGTTAGAGAAGATCTTTCCACCGGGCTTCTTTAATCCAATGCAGCATTTGATTTTGCATCTCCCGACCGAGGCAAGATTGGCGGGGCCCGTGCAAAATCATTGGTGCTACCCAACTGAGAGGATGCAGAAGATGCTTCGAGAAAAATGTAAACATAAACGTAGAATTGAAGCATCGATGGCTGAGGCATTCATCACAGAGGAGGCGGCAAACTTCGTAACAACACACTAGGAAGCCAAAAATCGTCATTTGCATAATCCGAAGCCTCGGTACAATGCTGACGACCCTAAAAAGGGTGGATCCAACCTCAGCCTATTCAAAGGGAATCTCGCACCAGCTAGTGTTTCACATCCAGTATCTTTGGATAACGAAGAATGGCGGACCATTTCGTTGTATATCTTCAACAACCTGATAGAAGTGCAGCCGTACATCGAGTAAGTTCTCGGTACATTGTTTCGCAACTTCTATTTCCTTTGAACTGCTCTTAATCCTGGATATGTCATACAGTCGATACGTCGCCATATTCTCGTATGGAGCGGAGATCCAAAAGGATTCCGTCTAAGAGTATGAGCTTCTCGCAAAGCAAGGAGGCGGCTATCCCGGTTTCATCTGTTGGTTCAAACAAACGGTAATTTCTATTAGACAATTTCATTTCATTCGCTAATTTGTGCGTAATGCAACAATCCTTTCATATTAAACGTGTAGGCTAATTCAGAGTCTATGGATGCCAATTTGAGACAAGTCGCTAATGGTTTTGACTATAAGGTCCGTTCATTTGACAAGTACGACATCAACGGGTATCGCTTTCGTACCTATGGCAAAGAGCAATCTATGGCCGACCGAAAGTCTACAAATTGTTGTGTATCTGCGATCGGCGAACGAGGTACCGAGTATTATGGGAGAGTTGAAGCAATTTATGAACTTCTGTTCTATGGTGAAAACTCACCGAATGTCGTAGTCTTCAAATGTTATTGGTTTCAGCCGAAGGAGACTAGAAGGACTCATGAACATATATGGCTAGTTGAAATCAACCAAAGCACCCATTTAGATGTTCCTGATGTCTATATTACGGCTCAACAGGCGACCCAAGTATTCTATCTACCGTGGGCCTGTCAAACTAATCCAAATCTGAAAGGTTGGGATGTGGTTTATGAAGTGCCGCCACGTGCTAGACTTTCTCCTCCAAAGGAAGAGGATTATGAACCTCACATTAACCCAGACACATATGAAGGAGAATTCTTTCAAGAGACACGTCTTTCCAAAAAGCGTTTCAAGAACCGCTCTACTTCACCCCAAAACATTGAAGTAGACAACGACAGTGAATCCGACATCACTCCAGAGGAGGAACAAGAAGAGCCGGAACAAGAAGAGGTTACTGCTGTGGATGACCTGTCAATGCTTGACCGATTACGTCAAGGTGGCGTTGCACATGTTGATGTCAATGAACCCTATGAGCACATCATTGATTATAGTGATGATGATGATTATGCATTTATTGATGATACTGATCGAGATTATTAGTAGTCAGGTATTCAATTTTTTTATGTTGTACTTGATGATGATACACTTAAGTGATATACATATTATTATTCATGTCGGTACTTTTTTTATGTTGTACTAATTTCGTTTATTCTTTGTCATGGCAGGTGTTGAAAGATGGAAGGGGAGCCGACTGAGGCCAAGGACAAACGTGCCCAAATTGAAGGTGTGCCACACCATCAAGGTAGCTCCAACTTATATCAGTTCGGGCGGAATTGGGTATGTGGTTTGCTTCATGATTAATGAAATTCATTCATCATGCTATCTTGAGCCCTTTAATTACTAATTTACTTTGTTTCTCTCTTTCAGGCATGCTACAATAAGACGGATAAGGTACCAGAGGGGTATGACCTGTATGCCATGGCCCACACTGCCTCTTACAAGCAAGTCAAGGGGAAGGCGGGAAAAGGGCAGGAGTTTAACCCGAGCGAGATTCCCATTGATCCAGAGCAGGTGATGATATCTAGTGGCGGGAGGTCCCGTGGCTCCATAGCCATTGATCCAGAGATTGCTCCTGAGACCACGGTGAGTTTAATTTGAATCGACGTTACTTGCTAGTCTTAACATTGTGCGTCATCATGCTAACGAAACATTGGAAATGATCTTTGGCGCAGCGTAACTCCACACAAGCATCACACGATCCTTCTCCAGCTACTGGCACGAGCCAGCCCGCTCCTACACCTCCATGATCAAGGTAAGTTTCTCTAGTTTTTTGCTTAACAAATGCATAAAGACCTAGACTTAGCTTTATTTCCTCAATATGCTTACCTTAATGACCTAGAGTTAGCTTCTTTTCCTCCAAAATGACTTAATAAGCTTACTGGCCTCCAAAACCAGCCATTTTACCTAAGTTAGCTCTAAAACGATCTATACTTAGCTTTGTTTCCTCCAAAATGACCTAAGTTAGCTCATAAACGACCCATTTCACCTAGGTTAGCTCATAAACGACCTATTTCACCTAGGTTAGCTCATAAACGACCTATTTCACCTAGGTTAGCTCATAAATGACCCATTTCACCTAGGTTAGCTCATAAATGACCCATTTCACCTAGGTTAGCTCATAAATGACCCATTTCACCTAACTTAGCTCATAAACGATCCATTTCACCTAACTTAGCTCATAAACGATCCATTTCAACTAATTTAGCTCATAAATGATCCAGCTCACCTAAGTTAGCTAATAAATGGCATATACTTCTTCTTCTAGTCTTCTTCTTCTAACTTTCTTATTTGTCATTTTGCAGGTTTCATTCACTTCACGGAAGCCAGCATCCTATGATGGATTGCTTGTTTTTTCCTTTGATGCACTTCTTGTGTTCTACTCGCTTGCTATGATGAAACTAGATTGCTATGATGAAACTCCGCATATTGTAATATGTATGGATTGATGGGACTATGTGCAACCTACTATGTATGTATGGATGGATATATATGTGCTGGATATTTATTATGTTGGATATATATGTGCTGGATATTTATGTGATGGATATGTATGTGCTGTGATAATTGTTGGATATAAGAAAAACAAAATAAAAAAGAGGCAGTACAGGCTCTTTGCCGTCCGCGGCAGACTCCAAAGACCCCTTTGCTGTCGGTGGCAGACGGCAAAGGGGACACATGGCGGCCACCCGTGCTTCCTCAGAGATGAGCTATTTGGCAAATTTGCCTACCGTGGCGGACGACAAAGCTAAGCTGAGGGCAAAGACTTTGCCTTTGCCGTCCGCCGTGGCTGACGGCAAAACACAGCGGGCGCTGACGCATTGCTGACGTCAACTGGCGGACGGCAAAGAGGCGCTCAAATTTGCTGTCCGCTGGCTGACGGCAAAGGCCGCCGTTAGCCGCCTAACGGACTAACACTGGCGGACGTCCAGTATTTTGTCGTCACTCCTCTTTGCCGTCCGCCGCTGTAGGCAAAGCACTCTTTGCCGACCGCCATAAAAAGCAGACGACAAAGCGCCTGTTTGCCGTCCCTGTCTTTGCCGTCAGTGTTTGCCGTCCGCCGCTGACGGCAAAGCATTTTGCCGTCCGCCGTTCCTGGCTTTGCCGTCCGCTGTGGCAGATGGCAAAGTAGCTGATTCCTGTAGTGTATGTTACTGTTAAATACCGCTGTAACACATTTTGGGGCCTTATATAGTATGTGTTACTACCTGCCGTCCAACACAAAATGAGGCGTTACTGGAAATTACCTTATCACACATTTTTGTATGTGTTACATGATTGTGTTACTTAAAGTCTGTTTTGTTGTAGTGAACATCAATTTGGCTCAAGGTAATACACCCTACTTTGCATAATAAATCATATTAGGCTATTTTGGATGCAGCCAGGATGCTGAAAAGTTTGTTTATGTTCTTCTAGCTTGCTCTCAAATATTAGCTTCTACTTGCGCGCGCTGATGTAGAACCATCAAATGTCTCATTTAGATATATTCTGAAAGATCCTGTGTTGATGATCTTTGAGCAAAGAAGTGTATAACTGCAAGGATCTGTTATTTTGATGCAATACTACGTCTGATAATATCTTCTAGCATTCCCTGTAAATTTTTTGCTAACCAATATTTTACTAAACTAATTTGTACAATTCAATACAGACTTGCTTGGGGAGGTTAATATCCCATTTTGTCAAGATTTCCAGAAAGTGCTAGCAGAAGGGTCATCCTGTAATGTGCCTCGATACGCAGGTTCCGCCATGGCACCTTCGCTATTGGCTGCTGCGTGCCAACCCTGTCCATCATGCGGTGCTGGTGTCGGAGCAGGCGGAGGTTTTCCTTGTGGTTGTCGGCGATGAGAATGTGCACCAGCTCCCGTCGATCTGCGACCCACAGCTGGCGCAGGTCAACTCGCTCCAGCGGACGAATGTCGTTGACATTCCCATTGGTATGCAGAGGGGAGCAAGATCCGGAGCCTGTCCATGACAGCCGCTCGATGGCCGCACATCCAGCTCATCACAGGGTGAGCTGCGACCGCGCTCGCAGGGAAGGCAAGCAATGGTACCGAGCAGGCGAGACGAGCTCTGTCGGCGAGCAGGCGTGGGCGAGCTGGCAACAGTGAGCTTCAGTGGCATGCGCATGCGTTCCGAAGATTCTGTACTCCTATAATCATGGTCATGGTCGCACTCTTTTACCAACTGAAATTCATTGGCAATTGTTGGATTATCTGAGTCAAAACTAGATTATGGAAACTGAAAGCTATTAAATATTTTGGATTGTGAATTCCATGGCACTGCAAGTTCAAATAAGAAGTTCATGTCCTAATATTTGTGTAAATCATGTATTGTGAACAAGTTAAAGTATGAATTCAGGTAATACG